>NW_016203057.1:0-2340 GCF_001687245.7 Rhagoletis zephyria
AAGTTATAATACCCTTGTGCACAAGTGCGCTCGGGTATAAAAATCTATTGGCACTATTGTGTATGACCAATTATTCAAAAGGTTTAGAAATCGTTTGTATGCATGCGAGTAAATTGTTCTACATGGATTTATAATGTTAAGAAAATTTATATAATTTGAGTTCAATTCAATTTTAACCATATGTATTTTCAAGAAAAAATCGGGGCGGCAGTGGAAGGGCGTTTTTGTACCGACTGCCGAGATAGGTCGATCTTTACTCAACCGTTGAAATGAAAACAAGCAAAAGTTTTATTTTTTCTAATTTTATAAACTGCTTTTGCAGTTTGTTTTTTATATAACGAAAATTGGCGTTGATTTTTTTGAAATTTTGTTGCTAACAGTCTCCCGCATTTCATTTCATAAGAAATTCATGCTTATATGAAAAAAGTGTAAAAACCCGTCACCAAAAAAAAATCTCAAAAATCAACGGAATTTTTTAGACGTATGAAACTTGCACTTCATTAGACTAAAATTGAATGGGCTACAAAACTGCATACTCGAGAGTTTTCTATATATTCTAAATACAAATTTGAAAATTTTGATGGAAATTTTTTGAATTTTTGGGAACTTTATGTGGTTTATATTATAGAATGAACTATATTTTCATAAGCAACACAGTTCAACAAAATTTTGTCGTATTTTATCTCATCTTTAAAAAATTAAAAATGTAATTTGGACGTAGTTTTACCGAAGAATAAAACCACGTGTTAATGAAAATCCAATTTCTCTGATGGATTCTATCTCATGTTTATGGATTGAGTAGAAAGGTGTGAAAAAATAAAAAAAAATACTTATTAAAAAAACCGCTAGTGAAGAAGCTGGCGAACGATTCCACCACATAGCCACTATGGAGGATCGGTATGATAGGAAATCAAACCTCCAGATGCTTGTGGACTATTTCGGGACCTTGAAAAGCGATGTTAATGCGATCCCCAAAAAAACATGTTAGAGGATTTCATTCCAGAACGCGGAAAGTGTTAAGAAACAAAAAACTGGCTAATAATGAAATTTGGATATTGACTTTTTAATCTTGATTTGTTTATGAAATCACTTTGCTTTTAAAATAAATTCACACGATTAGGATTTTATTTTTTTTATTTTTTTGTTTCACTCATTTCTAATCAACTCATCGCCATGAGGCAAAATACATTAGACGAATTGGATTTTGATTAACACTTGGTTTTTTTCTTCGGTATTTTTTTGCGGTTGGGACTCGATATGTACTAAATAATTAATTAAATAAAAAAAAACGTTTTTATTTGGTAGCGGGCGCAAAATAAAATACTGGAGCGCAGCTAGAGCGGAGCGATGAAAATAAAACCTTTGCTCCGAAGCCCTGCTTTTAACCCTTGAGGAGTAATGATTAGATTGTAAATAGGTGATACCACAATTCTGTGTATGCCTTATGCGATTTTATGGGCGTTTTTATGTTTTAAAATCTCTATTTTTTGGTAAAATGAGTTTTTGTATGGCAATTTCGAAAATAAAAATTTGGCTGAACATAGGGGTCGCCTCATTATATTTCTCGTCATATCTTCGTCATTCGAGTATTTTTTTTTTTTTTTTTTTTTTTGTTGCTACAATGTTAATTGACCTCTTCTACCCCTTTTTAGTACTTACCCACCAGATCTCAGTTCTTATCACGCTAGCGTACCACCCTAATGTCAGAAAAGTAAAGTTAACTAAAATTCATTAAACTGTTGCTTAAAAGCTATATAGAATATTCTGGTGGAACCATTTAAAAAAAATTGTACTGTCCACTGTACACAGAAGACACCGAAAAATTTAAAAACGCGAACGCACGGCGAACTTTTTTTTTTTGATTGATTGTGGATAAGGTGGTACGGTCTAATGTACATATGTACATAAATAAATATGTGTGTACATAGATTTGCCCACCCATCGGAAATATGTAGATCTGTATGTGCATATGTATGNGGTGTGATGTGGATTTTCGCCCACGGCACATCCCTTACATGGCACACCGACCGGCATATGTTGCAGCGGAAGTATGCTGGTAGGGGACGATGAGGGGATGACGATTGTATATACACATACCCTGGGAGGAAATGTGGATTTTCTCACAACATTTTTTCTCCAACTCTTCTACTTATAACAGATGAGGCTCCTTGTGAACTTACTGCATCTTATATACGTTACAGCGCGGCCGTATTCCCCAAAATGTGTGCTTTGCTACTGAAGCTAGTGAAGACATTGTAATTCAAGCTGGGACTACGACCGTTTCATGGGAAATTTTAGGATTCGAGGCACTTTAGTCAAATCCCAAATCCAAAAATAAAA
>NW_016203058.1:0-2340 GCF_001687245.7 Rhagoletis zephyria
TGCCCGTGATTCCACGATCAACACCGGCAGATGAGATCAATGCATGCTTCATGTCTCCCCTCTGTGGCGATATGTGCCAAAAATTGACATTACACATAAACATGTGTGTTCAATTGCACAATAATCGATTTGAAGATCGGTTCTCGAAGCAATTGTTAGAGATCGGAAATGGCAAAGTTCGAATCGATAATACAAATGGCTTGATTACATTGCCGAAGAATTTTTGTACAATTCTCCAATTAAAAGAAAAATTTATTGAATGCGTGTTTCCAAATATTGCTCAAAATTACCTGTATCACGATTGGTTGAGAGAACGCGCAATACTGGCACTAAAAATGTGCATGTCAATTCTATCAATTATCAAATTCTAGAAAAATTGCCATATGAAGTGACAACATATAAATCTGTTGACAACGCAATGAATCAAGATGACGCAGTGAATTATTCAGTCGAATTTTTGAATTCAATGGAACCGCCTGGTATGCCACCATATTGTTTGAATTTAAAGGTCGGCTCATCAATTATTTTACTACGGAATTTAAATGCTCCAAAACTGTGTAATGGCACAAGACTGGCAGTAAAAAAATGTATGGCGAATTTAGTTGAAGCAACAATACTGACTGGCAAAGCTAAAGGTGAAATTGTGGTCATACCACGTATTCCACTGATAAAAACAGACATGACGTTTGATTCCACGCGTTTGCAATTCCCAGTGCGTCTAGCATTTGCCATGTCCGTCAACAAGGCGCCAGGACAAACTCTTCAAGTATGCGGATTGAATTTGGAGGAGCCGTGCTTTTCGCACGGACAGCTATACGTGGCCTGTTCAAGAGTTGGTATTCCAAATTGTTTATTTGTTCATACCCAAGATGGAAAAACAAAAAATGTTGTATAGCCAAATGTGTTGGATTAAGATTAAAAATAAAGCATCAAACATTTTGAAATAAAACAAATGATAAATCTTCATATAGAAAAATTCCAGGATTTTTCATCAATTTTCCAATATTTGGTGTAGAGAAGCACACCGAGGTACCGCTAGTACTTTATATAATCTTCATAAAGTTAAAAAATAAATTTATCAAAGTTTCAACATTTTTATTCAGAACTTCTAGAAAATTTTTGAGTATGCAGTTTTGTAGCCCGTTCATTTCTAGTGAAACAATGTGCAAGTTTCAAGTCGCTAAAAATTACCTTTGACTTTTTAGAATTTTTTTCTGATAGATTTTGATTATGATTATGCGGTGTATGGATGGTGTTGCGCGTTTTCTTCCATATAAAAATAGAATTTGATTATGCGCTGTATAGATGGTGTTGCACGTTTTCTTCCATATACATAAAAATAGATTCAGATTATGCGTTATATAGAAGAAAACGTGCAACACCCCTCACCCTCCGAGGGTGGACCCTCCGAGGTCTGAAAAAAAAAAATTCTTACTCAAAGTTACATACCCCTCATACTTCCAGATTTGGTTGATTACAAATTGCAGTTATTATTTCCCTGCTGTATACTTATAGGCCTCACTGCATTTCCTTAAGTAAATTTTGGCGATCAAAAATTATCATAGCGATTGTCAGAATCTACTGCAGTATGGCGATAACAATAAACAGAACAACCAGAAAAGCGTCAGCGAGTGCTATCACACAAACAGATAGCTCTCGTCAACGCCAAACAAACAAACAAGGCTTAATGGCCCAAGCGGAGAAAAAAAGTCTATTTTTGGTACAATTGTACCAAAGTGGCAACAGTCCTTATAAGTAATGCTCTTGCGGATGAGTTTTTAAATGTACATACATAGTGTGACCACTTTTCCAAGAACTCATTTACGTACATAAAAGATTGTAGCAACACAAAGTTTGAAAGAAAAGTTTTGGAAACGATTTTATTGCTGTTTATTAATCGATATCCAAACACATTTTTGACGTACAAACTTCAGCACATTTTTTTGCGTATTGAGAAATATTTAGGTACATACATACATTCAAAGCTGAAATAATGCAATTGCTGCTAAATTACAAAAGTGTCGGCCTATGTAATCAATTTATTGATCTTGAGTAGTTTTCCTTAACGCGTAATTTCCATCTGATCCAATTTCTTTCAGCATTTGAGGCTGCTTCTTTACGAATTCGAAAAATTCCGTACAAGTCATTTTAATGTTGTACCCAACAAACAAAACATCTCGCAATGTCTCGATATTCAGTTGTGATTTCTCATCGCTCCAAATCTGATTGATCAAAGAAAATACGCGTTCAATACGCCTACTTGTAATTTTTTTTTTATCTTAACGGCCGCTATACAGTGATGCCAGATTGTGGGTAATTTCCCTATTTGAGGGATATTTT
>NW_016203060.1:0-2339 GCF_001687245.7 Rhagoletis zephyria
GGTTGCGTGTGTGCGTCCGAAACCATTGGCAATGAAAATGCTTCACTTAAAAAGCGGTTTGCTCTTGGCTCATATGGCTATTTTATATCGCTTGGCATATATATATGTATGTATATGTACACATAAGGGGTGATCCATCTAGACCTTTGTTGTTAATTTTAAATAAAACACTTTTGACTTCACATAAAGCCAAAGAAAAAAATTGAAAGGAGTGATATTACACGATAACTACTTAGCTGAACCCAAATGTTGCCGACATCACGGGCTTTAATTTCAGGCAACAAAAGGTCCGTTATCATGGTGTGGTAGTGCTCGCCATTGACGGTTATTTCTGTCTGCGGCCAACATTTGAATGAAACTATTTTTAAAAAGTAAATGTGTGCTTTTTTGGGTCTTTATTTAAAATTAAAAATCAAAAGTCTTCATGGATCACCCTTTACTATGTGGGTATATAGTTAAAATAGGCAAAAGTACCCTGCAGGGAAAACCGCGAATCTAGTGAATCAAATTTCTAGTTCCTTACTAGATCTTTATCGCCTAAAACCAGTTCGATAGTAACGAGAGCCCCACCAGTTCAAAATCACCAAAGTGTGGTACTTTAAAAAAAGACAAAAAAATTGTTATTATTTTAATATCTTGGGACCATCTGGAATCTAACCAATAACAGCTAGTACCTCTTCAAACTCAACTACAGTCAAAGGTATGTAAACGTACTTTTCTTGCATTCATTCAAACAAATTTAGTTTCAAATTGAAAATACATTTCTTTGAAAATAATTTAAAATCGCACACATGGACAACCCAAAAATTAAAAAAAAAAATCATGATATATTTTCGTCTGTCGACTTTAGAACTGGTTCGAACCTATAGAATTTAGGACTACGTCAGAGCTATCGAAAAAGGGATGCAACGGGGAGCAATTGAAATTTCGTAGGATATCACAATGTTACATTAGCCAGTTGCTAGCAAGCAGTCATTGTTCTAAATTCTCTGGTACAGAACCAGTTCGCCACTAGTACGTTTCCCTACAAGGTATGTAAATCTAGCGCGAAGTTCTATTGCATAGAGGCTTGGGCGTTTAGTAAGGGCGCAGATATTTTCTTTATTATCTTTTTATTGACAAGGTTGAGCGCACACAGCATCAGAAAGTTAAACAACAGCAAATGTATCTACATTATATTGGTCCAAAAAATGTTTTTTTCGAGGTAGGGTTTGGGACACCTTCCAAAATTTTACCTCTTGCCGAAAGAGGTGCTGGTACAAAACTTTACGTTTCTAAGAATAAATTTAGAGGATGCTCATATTTTACTCTAGAAATATTGTGTACATTCATTAATCAACAAATTGGTTAAGCAACCTAAGAACATTTCAAATTTAAGTTATCATGATAAAAACATAGCAAGGTATAACCGTTCTCTCAATTTGTCGGCCATGATTTTTTTTTTGAAGTTTGCCAACATTTTAAAATTATATAAAAGTGAAAATAAAAAATTGAAATTGTTCGAAATTGTTGTTGCTTGAGATTGAAAATGAAAATGTGTGTGTGAGNTTGTTGTTGCTTGAGATTGAAAATGAAAATGTGTGTGTGAGTTTGTGAGTAAATTTAAAAATTAAATTGTTTGGAAACGTCAAGAATCTTAAAAGTGACTCTCAGCGGTTCTACCTTACTATATTTTTATCATGTAAGTTATCTAAAAAATATCAAAATTTTCAGTTGTCATGGTAGCAGTAGCTTTCTATAAAAAAGCACCAATATTTTTGCTAGTTTCACATCAATCGATTAGCGCATTTCAAGGTCATTGACCACGCAGTATTGGTTACAGTAGAAAATTTCAAGTTGGTATAGATATTACAAGTACAAAAAGGAAAAAACTAAGGGATGTCCCGTTTTTTAGGATACAATTTTTTGCCCCCATACAAAACTTGGGCCACTCTAATGTACATGCATATGTACATATGTGCACAAAATATGTACGTGTTTTTGCATACGTGCGCACATAAAACGCCCAAAAATATATTTGTATATGTGCAGTGTGAATATGTAGTAAAGCATGTTTAGTGTAAAGCAATTTTCCACCAAATATTAAACGATTGAAAAATGGTTTGTCATTTAGGCTCTGCTGTTGCTGTCATGGCGCTCGCTGTCTCTGCTAAAGTCTCTTGCATTTCCGGCTCCTCGGTTTCGTTCCTATTGCCACTATGTCATACGTTTATTGATCAGCGAAAAACACAACTATTTTTATAGCCTATGTTCAGGCATTACAACGTACGTGCATTTTTCTCAAGCCGACTTGTTTACTACAGAATAGTAATTCACATTGAAACTAACGGTGTTTAGAA
>NW_016203061.1:0-2339 GCF_001687245.7 Rhagoletis zephyria
GAAAATGCTTATTTTCTTTTTTACATTCTGTATATGAAAAAAAAATTTGCGTTTTAACCCTGCAAACCAAAGTTCCCGAAATCTTAACGAAATCTTTAGGAGTATCTGATTTCTGTAACGATTTTTTTTCGAATCTTCAAAGAAAATTATATGAAGTGGTTGACACGAACTCGTANATTTTGCTCGTTAAAAGAGTTTGCTTTGGAAAATGCTTATTTTCTTTTTTACATTCTGTATATGAAAAAAAAATTTGCGTTTTAACCCTGCAAACCAAAGTTCCCGAAATCTTAACGAAATCTTTAGGAGTATCTGATTTCTGTAACGATTTTTTTTCGAATCTTCAAAGAAAATTATATGAAGTGGTTGACACGAACTCGTAAAGAAATTTCTGTACGAAAAATAAAGAAAATTCTGAAAAAAGTGTGCAAGAAATTCTTCACATAGCAGCATTATTCTCGTTTCTTCACCGATTTTCTTTCGAAATTTCGTAAAAGAATGGAAGTGTGCGTAATTTATTTCATTTTAGAAAATTCGGAAAAAAATCGGATGGGATCTTTCCAAATTCGTTAAAACTTCTTTACGATTCAGAATACTCTGAAAAAATGGTTTGCAGGGAATTTTTGAAAACAGAAACGTTGTTTTCAAAGTATCAAGGCACTTTAACTCCTTTATACATATGTAAAGAGTTGAAATGTTGATTACTCATTTTACTCGAAATGTTGATTAATCATAAAGCAAATTACTCAAATATTTTTGTTTTTGGTTAATCAAAAATCTTGATTACTCGAGTAACTGAACTTTTGAGTAATCATAACTTCTAATTAATCGAATAACTGAGTTATTTACCTTATGATTAATTAAAATTTTGAGTAATCAATTAATCGCACAACCCTAGTTTTTATATTTTTAACGATTCTAATGGTAGTTTATAGGTACGCTAAAGTTATCTCGAATTTTGGAAATTGTTGGTAATTTTTGGCAAAGCACTCTATTTCTATGTTTTATGTGTAAAGTGTACGTTTTCTGCAGGAAAATACATTGATTTTTATACCCGAGCGCGCTTGTGCACAAGGGTATATTAATTTTGTTCACATAACGGTTGTTTGTAACAGCCAAAACGAATCGAGATAGATATAGACAAATGTATACATAAATGCTCAGAATGAATAGAGAAATCGATTAAGCCATGTCTGTCTGTCCGTCCGTCTGTCCGTCTGTCCGTCCGTCCGTGTACACGATAACTCGAGCAAAAATTCAGATATCTCAACGAAATTTGGTATGTAGGTTTCCGTTAATCCAAGGTAGGTTGGTATTGAAAATGGGCGAAATCGGACTGAAACCACGCCAACTTTTGATATAACGGTAATTTTCGGAAATATGAAAACTGCGATATTTTAGTAACTACTGAAGATTATTCACTCAAAATTTATATTTACAACAATTTTTAGACGAAAAATAAGAATATTAGGTATACATTTTTGGAAAATATTAAAGCTAATTTATTCAAAATTGATGCTTGCAACAATTCTTTGCCAAGAAATACGTTTATGGTAAAATTTTGGATAATGCGGGTGGCACCGCCCACTTATGATCACATATATGTATATCGGTAACCGTTCTACCAATTTGTACTAAACTCGGTATTTTTATTGTGCATGCCACATAAAAGCAAAACGTTGAAAATTATTGAAATCGGACTAAAATTACGGCCGCTTTTCATATAACGGTAAATTTCAGAAATGCTTGAAACTGCAATATTTCGAAATTTAAGGACGCTAATTTACTCAAAATTGATACACCCCGGCTTCCATCTAGCGGTAGGTTTCGTAAAGGTGAAAAAACATATATTTAATACTTGCGCCGGGTATTTAATGTTCGTCTCCGCCCGAACTTAGACTTTCTTACTTGTTATGAATGAATTTACTTGGCCTTGAGAAATGCGCGCATGCGTTTATGAAAGAAATAGTTATTGTTGTATTCGAGTATGCGTGTAATTATGTGCATATGTATGGATGGTGCCGTGAGTTGTACATACCCTGCAAGAAATGCATCTAACTATAAGCTAACTTTAAGTTGATTAGGAAGGAGCTAAAAGTCGCTTATTATCTGTATATTTTCTTTGACGAAATCTAACTATGTTTCTATGGCGATGGCCGCGAAATAGTCAAGGGTGGTTTACCTCTGCATTAGATGTAGTCAAGGGTGGTTACCCCTGCATTTGATGTAACTAACTTGTAACTAACTACTTTTGGACATAAAATATCGATAGGAAAAACAAAATATTTTTTTTATTTTATTTTTTATTTTTTTATTTTTATTTATTTTATTACATTTCATAT
>NW_016203062.1:0-2339 GCF_001687245.7 Rhagoletis zephyria
AAAAAACCTCAATTTTTTTCTCCTCTTCTTCAACACTTCACCACCAAAGACCAAGAGATCAAGATCAGCAAAACCCCTTCTCTTACCTCAGCCACCGTCCGATTGTCCTGATGAAGGGTTTCCAGTGCGCCCTTGAAGGTAGCCGAGGCGCTGAAGCCAAACTTCTCGCCCTCCGCTCCGCCGCCCACCGTCGTCGACCTGGTTCGAAAATGGTTCGTAAACATCATCTTAATGCCTTCTAAAACCTTTTCCACCACTTACCAGCTCTTCTTCAGCTCCTCCGAGTCGCCGCTGACCTTGGTGACGGCGCGCAGCGAGCCGCTGGGCAGCGTCGCCGGNCCGGAGCAGGTGAAGGCGACGATCGGCGAGCGCAGGCCGCCGAGCATGCTCCGCGAGGCCTTGAAGGGCGGCGTCAGGTCCAGCTCGGTGATGTCCACGCCGCGGCTGATGCGCTCCACGCCGGGGACGATGTCCTCGCCGCAGGCGTCCTCTCCGGCAAAAACTCTCGAAACATCGAGGCTCAAGGTCACCACTACCACCACCAGCAGCACAAGTGAGAGATGATAATTTGGGTAAGTGCACCTCATCTTGACGTCCAAAGTTTTCTTTAATAATGCGAAGCGTNGCCGCAGGGATCGTCAGCAAAAACATCGAGGCTCAAGGTCATCACCAGCACAAGTGAGAGATAATTTGGGTAAGTGCACCTCATCTTGACGTCCAAAGTTTTTTCTTTACTAATACGAAGCTAGCGCTTCGATTTCGAAATGGGCTCTGCTCAGCTCTGCTGTTGCTTCTTTTATATTACCGCCGTCCGCTCTCTTGCACTCAAACACTTTTCCTTTTTGAAGACTAAATCTTCAAACGGCGAGGCGGGAAAAAAACTTGTTACCCCTTTTCCCGTCGTCGTCTTCCACTGCTTTCCCCTAGGGTGAACGAGTTTCACCTCGAGTTTCAGTTTTGTTGCTAACGGTGGTGGTGTTGGTGGTGGTGGTGGTGGTGGCATTGACACTTGGTGGCTTTGAAAACGACGACGAAGAATGAAAGGGGTGATAATTTTTTCAAGAGCAGAAGATTAGCAGCGGTTGAAAAGTGATGCGGAGTGAGAATGAAAAGGGTCAATGGTCGTCGTATTTTTAGTGTTTTTCTCGTCCACCAAGTCACCAACCCCTCCTTTTTCAGGTGCAAGAGATCAAAATCAGGTAAGATCAGTAAGCAAGTTCATTCGTGTTAATCTGCTAATCTCTTTAATCTAATGTTTGTTTTGCCCCTTCTTTTTAGGTGAATGCTTCATCAAGAAGATCACATCTGTTGCTAAGTGCTGTCAAGAAATGACTTTGAAAACAAATTCTTTTGTTGACAAGTTTTAAGACGCATTTTGGCTTGCTAGAAAAACTCCTCCTCAGTGCCAAAGTCGCCCGGGTCGATGTTGACGATGGGCAGCAGCCAGGCTGAAGAAGTGAACGAAAGCGAAGAGGATTCCTCTTCTTCTTGGTCTTCGACACTGGCCACCGTTTTCGAAGTGCTTTCCAAAGTGTCAACCTCGACCGACGAAGAAGACGAAGAAGAGGAAGCCTGCTGATCATCACGTTTACTACCATCAACTTCATGATCAGTGATCACCTCTTTCGCCTCTTCAGCACTTCCCAAGATCTTCTCTTCAGCATCCTCTTCGGTCGACGACTTCTGCTTCTCCTTATCTTCCTCATCAGAGCTTCCCGTGGTGAGCGCCACCATCTTCTCCTTCTCCTTCTTCATCTTTGCCTGGTGCTGCAGCAGCACGCCAAAGGTCATGAGCGACATTTTGTTGATCAGTCTTTATCGGGCAAGTAAAAGCTGTCGTGTGAGTAAGTGTTTGGGATGCCGGTTTAATGTTTTGCTAACTTTGTTGTTTACACTTCTCTAGGTATATCAACATAAAAGAGGCTCTCCTTTTCGAACTTTTTTCTTTAGAGAGAAAAAGGGGTAAAGCGGTAATCTTGACTACACCGGCCGTCCACTGACCTCTTGTTGATCACCCTACGATCACCATCACCATCATCTTTGATCTTTAGAAACCAGTTGATCACCTCAGAGAGTTGCTGGTGTTTTGCTAAACTCGTTTCTTCTTTCGTCTTTACACTTCTCTTTGAGAAGGTACCTCTCTCTCTCTCTCACTCTCTTCAAATCTGCTGTGTTGTTGTTGCTAACGGACACACTGCCGGACTACTGTCGCATATAAATCAGCTGCCGCCAGCCGGGGCTTGTCCGAGTTGAAGAGTTTAACGAAAAATCACCACAGAAAAATCGTCATCAGCAGCAGCAGAAATCACAACTGACCAAAAGAAACTATGGGGCAGCTA
>NW_016203063.1:0-2339 GCF_001687245.7 Rhagoletis zephyria
AATTTCTAAGAAACAAGGGGGTAAACTAATAAAAAGAAGTGCAAGTTACTTCACAAAAATTATTTTTTAAACACACATACACTTTTGCTTCACATTATGTTATCATGTCTCAAATCTGAAGAATGTTTTTCCAGCATTTTTAATGTAACTAGTTAGCAGTTCTTAAAATTTTTACAATAATAAACTTGACTTAACCTAGCAAAAAAATAATTTAAAGGTGGAAATGTGGACAATAGTACTACAACTTATAATTTTACAAATGTTTTAAAAATAAATTGGTTTAAAACAAAAACAACAATTTAAATTGATAAATATATTAAATGATGTATGTTAAACATAACTAAAACAATAATAATAAATTATTTATTTAACTTACACTTTTATGTAATTTTGACATTTAAAAAACTGTTAAACAACTGAGTTTGAAATTGTTTCAAACGTATAAAAAGAAAAATGTTGCTGCTTATTTTGAACTAAAAACTTTATATCTTTTGTTGACAGCTTTTAAACATGAACCTTTTTCTCTTTTTAGGCACTTTCTTTTTAGTTGCTAGCAAAAACAGTGTTTTTGCTATCAGTGACAATCAGCCTGATCGCCCTTGCGGCACAGACTATTTGCCGTTTTTGAAAGATACTGATTCCAAGCAAAATTTAAGCATCACCATCACCGGAAGTCGAGAGGCAAAACGAAACGAGTGGCCGTGGGCAGTGTCTCTGGGCACACTCCAGCGGAGCTCCAAGTACAACCACCGCTGCGGCGGAGTGCTTCTAAATGAACAGTGGATCCTCACCTCTGCCCGTTGCCTGGACTTTGAGTTTACAGATGAATTTGTGGCCGTTGTTGGTAAGCGAAAAAAGATTGAAAATAATCTAAAAAACTGTTCACAAACAACGTGTTCACTCATGCTCATCCTCAGGTGCCCACAACATCAGCCTGCAGGCTCAGGGCGAGCCAGGCAAGGAGACGGTAAATATTGGAACGGCAATCCGCCATCCTGACTATCGGGCGAATGCCCGGTTCAGAACCGTGGAGCACGACATTGCCCTCCTGCAGCTGACGGAGCCCCTGAAGATGACGCCCGAGCAGCCGTACACGTGGAAAGTCTGTCTGCCGTCGTCGGCCGCTCCGGCCAACTCCACCGACAATCCGTACATCAACAAAACCGGCACCATTGTGGGCTGGGGCGAGCGTCGGCCGNCCCTGAAGATGACGCCCGAGCAGCCGTACACGTGGAAAGTCTGTCTGCCGTCGTCGGCCGCTCCGGCCAACTCCACCGACAATCCGTACATCAACAAAACCGGCACCATTGTGGGCTGGGGCGAGCGTCGGCCGGACTTTGCCGTCATGACTGACGTGCCCTACGTCACCGACCTGTCGGTGTTCAAGTGCGACATTGGCATTCGAGACTGGGTGGCCTGCATTAACGGCCGCTTTCAAAGCTTTTGTACGGTAGGTTTTTTATTGTTTACAAAATATCATTTGCTTGGGAATGACTGGATTATTGCAAAACAAAAAACAATTACCATTGAATCGTTTTTCAATTTATTTTATCTAGGGGGACGTTGGCGGTCCGATGATGGTCAAAGTTGAGGGTCGGTGGACAGTGGTGGCAGTGGCCAGCAGTCATACCCAAGGTTGCGCTTCAGAAGGCGACATTGGCTTCCTTACCTTGGTGAGTCCTTACGTGAGCTGGATCATGAAGACAATTCACGATAGTTAATTACGCTGTTTAATTAAGACAAAAAATGTTAATTCAGTTGTTTAATTTAAACAGCTTTTGATGAGTTTAAATTTTTTTAAACATGTTTGAGTTTTGTTTCTGAACAAAAAAAGTATATTCAATAAAACGCATCATTACAAAAGGGCAATTTAAATTGATTTTTTTTGCTGCATAACATAAAACACCGTAAATGCTTGCCAGTTTTAACAAAAAAAAAGTTTGACATTTAAAAATTGAGCAAGTGACTTTATAATTTAAATTGATCAATTGTTTTTAATTAAATTGCCAATAAAATAACTGCAAAAAACGCATGCAAAAATTTACTGCACATTTCAATAAGCTCAAAATTAAATTACTTGTGCTTTTTTTGAATTTTTATTTAAACAATGATAGTAAAAAACTTCTTACTTCTTTATTTTCAAACGGTTCTTCTTTTTTTCCTTGTCAGTGAATTGGGACTCACTTTTGCTAATAACTTTAATAAAGAGCGCTCCTGTGGTACGGTCCTTCCCCAGTCAAGGGCTAAACTAGCCGACCAACTAGGCATAACCGTGCCCGATAGCCGAGAGCTGTACCGGCACGAGTTTCCCTGGGCGGTGTCGCTGGGCACACTCGATG
>NW_016203064.1:0-2339 GCF_001687245.7 Rhagoletis zephyria
TGTCAAGTTAGACGATGGCATCGTTAATGCAAAGGGATATATAATTTTCTGGCCGAGGGCGGAATTAGATTACTATTTTCTTAAATTTACATATTTGTATGCGATTTAAGGTCAAATATGATATTGGTGTGCAATTGCAATTTACCATCAATTCGGTGCTATTTAGTTATTCTCGTTTTTCCTGAAACTTTTACTATGCCAATTTAGTAAAATTCCGACCTAAGGTATGTGCTTACCTATAGATCACCAAGAGGAGCTCGATATTTCAGTTCGAACGTTAATTCCGATAGCAGGCAACAAATGCATTAATGCCGACATTAATTTAGCTTTTCCCAACCCAGGACCGCCAGATAAAAGAAGTACATCGACGCGAACAGCGAAAATGTATATCAACTCAGAAATGGCTCAATCAGCTGCCGAAACTAATCTTAGCTTATTACACGCCTTAAGAGGGAGTCGGTAAACAGTCTTTTAGACATTTCTATGCTACGAGTGGTGATGGAATATTTTCTGTATTACCACGAGTAAGTAAAGAGTGTATTATTGATGCAGAGCTAATTACTGCTGAAAATACATACCGTACACTCGGGGGAAGATATCCGTATTACTTGTTCCTAAATCGGGAATGCCTTGACTTCTATCTAAATCCAACTGGCTTATAATCCTAACTTCCTGCATTACTAGAATATTATAAAGACTATATTATCTCTTCGAGATATTCATCTCTTTGGAGAGCTATAATTAATCTCAGCGCGGAGTAAATAATGCGGTAAGGTAAACGTTTGTATATAGGCAGGCTGTTCAGCTATCCTTTCCATAGGAAATCAGGACAGAGTTATATCAGCATATTAAATAGAAAGGAGCTGGATATTTGGTTGACATTTTAAAACACAAACTGAGCCGCCATCTCCACAGCCCGTCCGGAAGTATCAGAACTCGTCTACGTAATCATTAAATCCACCAATCATAGATTTTACGAGCCGACTCTTGAACAAGCTCATCCCAAACCCTTCCCATCGGGAATATGGCCGACCAAAAAGTTGACTCAGACGCTATCATAAATCGTGGGAAAAATAAAGGTGAATTAGGGTAAAGTTATTGTTAAATTTAAACAAATTTATAATACAAATAATTAGGAAAATAACAAGCAAGCAGACGTTGATGGACCAAGGAAGGAATAAACGACTTTCCGGACTGGAGTATCATGCGTTTTAAAAGTAATTTTACTCCCCATTATTTTCTAATAATTCTTCGAGTTTTATTTATCATTTAAAATGGCTTTGGGAAGGCGTTCGGTAAAGCCACCAAAGCCTTTGGAATGTTTAAAGACATCATCAAAGCGATCTATTGATGTGAAGTATTTAGTTTTGTTTCCTTTGTATGGGTTTGAGGCTTTCGATATTATTTTACGCGACTTATGTACATCGTCTGCTATATTTGAATAATAATGAGATGTGTCAATATATATATTTGTGGCGTATTATTAGATATTTATTTCAATATTGTTATTGAGCTTTGTACCACGATTATGTTTTTTAGAAAAAATCAAAAAGCAACGGTAGAAGTTAGAGCTATTATTTCGGAGATCACCACATCTCCTCATCAGACTTCTTTTTCTATACTCCAGACCACGTTGTAAAGTTTCAATAGCGGCGAATTAGCTGCACTTGATAATATTACGCTGAATAAGGAAGTGGATTAGCAACAATAGTTTACCGGGTGTGCGTAGCTCAGTGGTTGGCGTTGATGGCTTTGCACATCGATGATGCAGGTTAGATTCCTGCTGAAGTATAATTTAATGAAAAGGGGTTCAAGGAGTACCCAAAATTAACCAAAATGTATATGAAGAATGTGGTCCATTAACATTGCCATGTGTCTTAGCGCTGGACCACACACTCCAGCTCTGCATTACAGCAGAGTAGCACAAAACTTCTTCAAGGGATTACTCCATCAATAAACATCGTGTAGGCATTACGATCATTAAAACAGCATTGTTCGGTTAACAATAAGCTCGTGTAGAGACACGAGTTGGGCCGCTACTGCATCACAGAGGAGCATTTTGTAAGTATATACTCCAATATAGCACACATGGGCCACATTGTCTAACGATTTTTGCAGAATGGCTAAGAAGCTGATAAAAGTTTGTGTGTTTTGTGATCGTTTATGGCTGGAAGTTCCTGATTCTCCCAAAACTTACGAAAAAATCTGAAGAAAATCAGCGGCATCAATACAAAAGCACAATCTTTCTCTACTGGTGGTACCAATAGATCGCAGAACATCCTATATAGCATTGCAAGCTGAATTTCAAAGGCTGCATCTGAATCGACTTGAAGCAATTG
>NW_016203065.1:0-2339 GCF_001687245.7 Rhagoletis zephyria
AGGGAGATAAGCATCTCATCAAATAACCAATCATCAAAATTACTTAGTGAGTGTCTGATCTCCTCCACAGTTGCGATGGAATATTTTCTAATGAAATTCATGTGGGTACAAAAACACAGTGATATAGCGGGTGAGACCGGCTAGCGTTGAAATGTAATCACCACGCAGAAAGGAGATGTGAGCCCCACTGACCACCTGTGATAAACTTTTGGATAAATAGGTCTGGCGTCATCCAGTGAACGTTGAGCTAGAATTTTACAACTTATTCGCCCTTAAGAGCGCTCGGAGATTAATACTAGCCCTTTTCGTAACTTCTGGACTAGTACTTAGTACTACTTATTTCTTACCACTAAGTACATACTGCTTATCACTTGCTGTCTTTGGTAAAGGAAAAGTGCCAGGTGAATATCTTTAGTAAGTTGTGTCTTAAAAGAACGCATAGTACCGTCTAAATGGGCAGAAAGCGAGAAATTTCCTAAAAAATGAATTATGTGCCGCCAGAAAGCCACTAAAGTCACAAATTTCGTACTAAGAATTTTAATCAGAGCATGGCCATGCGTACATTCTTTGTAATAAAATGTGGATTGGACGCTTTTTAGCTCCATAAAAATATATAGTAGAGAACAATAGAAGTAAAAATTTTGGAATATTATTCCAAAAAAAATAAAAAAAAATTATCAAAAATTCAAAAAATTATAAGTTTTAATGGACTAGGTATATATAAAAATATATTGTTTTTATTTAAGAGTACGGCTTTTTAACATTCGAAAAAGAAAATAAAACCCTGATTTTTTGCACATTTTGAAATAATGCCGTTTTTGCAAATGCATAAAATAATTTTATCATTTTTGTTTATTCCATCAGATCTTCACCATTTGTTCGATTTTCAAAAATGAACTGCCAAATTTAAGGACCTGATTTGCTGATTTGCACCACTTGTTTATTTCTGTGAAAAGAGTTGCCACCTCTTAACAAATTTAATTAAAATTGTTTAAAGGATTAAGAGCTGGGTATCAATCGAAATGGGTTAAGAATTTATTTCCAGTCTACATATGAGAGGGTTGCCATCTGTTTAAAAAATCAAATTCCACTTGAATTAAGAGAACTAAGTAATTTAAATACATGGTAGTCATACGAAAGAAGTTTAAGTAGATCTTGGACTGCAAATATTTTGAGAGTTACCACCTATTTGCAAAGTCGAACTTAATTAAATTATAATTAAAAACATGTATATGAAATATTAAAATATTTTTGTCAAACGGAAGTTTCGACAACGTATATGTTATTTTACTACAATAACTAAATAAATAGATGTCCAATGAGTGACTTGTTTTGATTGCATTCCTTGTTTTGTATTACGGACACTTACGTTAACTTTAGAGTTTCAGGATTTTTTTATTGTTTACTCATTTCTTGTTAAATATGTCAAACTTTTGACGATTAATTAAATAAATTGAATTTGATTTTTTAAACAGGTGGCAACCCTTCTACGTATAGTTCATAAGTAAAGTCTTTTCAAAACCGTTACGATTGATACTCATATTTACGTTTATAATTCATTTAACTTATTAAATAATTTCAATGAAAATTTTTCCCAGGTGGCAACCCTTTCACGTGTAATTTAGAAGTAAAGCCTTTTAAAAACCATTTCGATTGACATGCATATTTAAATATCTAATTCGTTTAATTATTAATTATTTTGATACAAATTTGTATCAGGTGGCAACGTTTTTCAACAATCTAGAGCTTTATTGCACATCTACAGGCCAAATCCTGTAATTTTACTTCGAATTCTTGAAAATTTAATGAATTATATGTACGCACGTACATATGTAAATGCACCAGGACCCAAATTTTCAACTTCAAGCTGCAATTTACGTGAAAATGTGAAATTTATCAAAAAAAAAATAATTTTTTAGTTCATCGTCTCAAAATTTACCAAGAAACAAATGTTTATTTAAATGCGTCCATAATTAAATTTTTGACCACGTTTTATAAGTAAAGGGGACAATAGTTCCTATTACAAAACTTCCAATTACATATAAGTCTGTGAAGTCCGCCGTTGTCCTGCGCTTAACGACTCTCTCTATAAAAATAAAAAATAAAACACTTTGAACCCGAAAAATGTGTAAATAAGATGCAGATTAAATGCATAGTTTGGGTGATTGACTTAAAAGCATTAATTCAGTTGAACTGATGCAACGCATTTGCTATATAAGTATGTATGTATATCTGAAGCTAAGTAACATTACATACAGAGTATGTAGATATGTACATTTGTATGTACATATATACGATTTCGTATAATACATATAAACGTTATGTTACTTTTAAAAATG
>NW_016203066.1:0-2339 GCF_001687245.7 Rhagoletis zephyria
CTCGTAACTCGAGACTTGCAGCACAGGGTGAGGGCGAATTAATTAGTGCACTACTTACACGTGTGTGAGTGTGGAACAATTAGCGATTAATGGCGTCAAAGGACTACTACTACATCAAACTTGATTTTTCCGTCCCTAACCTTGCTCTGTACAGTAACAACAAAAACAGATAAACTTTTTTTATACAGCAAACTTTACAGTTTTTGGCAGTGTTTGTGTGGAGAATGATCGATCAGTTTTGAGGCGGCCGAATTGAATAGCCAGCTAGAGATGGCCCAGAATGTGCCAGCAGCATGTCAGAGCAGTTCAGTGCTTGATTGAACTGATTTTGATTGAATGGAACACTAGACTGACTAGTTATCTTTTGCTGTGATACCGATCGTCAATGTGGGCCCATGTGGAACTGAATTTTCCAAAGCATTGCACAAACAACAAGCAGCAGCAATGGAAAAGTGCTTTTACAAGACAGTTTCAAGTTGATCATTGTTTCATTGTTTGGGTTGCCGCCTTTTAACTTTTTTTACTTTTTATTTTTTTGTGTTTGTGTGCTCAGCATTATCAAAACTAATCAAAGTGGTTGGGCACACCACTTTTTGGCATCTTTTTGTTGTGGTGCTTTTCATTTGCTCAAGTTTAATTCTTATGACATTGCGAATTGAACTAGTTTACATTTTTTAATTACCATTTGTTTTTTAAAAATTTGCAAAATTTTAATTGATTTGCATAGTTGTGTAAATAAACGGTTAAAATTGACTGACTAGACTGACCTGACTGCGCTAAAAATTGTTGCAAATTTTTTAAAGAAAACGTAAGAATTTACTGATTTTTCACAGTCCATTGAAACACAAACTTTTTAGTTGTTGTAGCTCAGTTTTAGCAGTAAAAATAATTATGGGCATGATGACCTGCTAATCAAAGTGTAAATTACAACATGTTGCTGAACTACAACAATTTGATCTTTGTTAAGTAATGTTGCAAGAGTGACTTCTTTTTACAAAACGCCTTGCTTAGCTAGTCACAGTACTCGATCACCGGTGATGCGCTCTCTCTCAAAATGAACATCTTGCTATGATTATTGGCAATTATTTGCAATTACATCTGTCNCGTTAAGTAATGTTGCAAGAGAGACTTCTTTTTACAAAACGCCTTGCTAAGCTAGTCACAGTACTCGATCACCGGTGATGCGCTCTCTCCAATGAACATCTTGCTATGATTATTGGCAATTATTTGCAATTACATCTGTCCATGTGTTTGGTGTTCGATCGATTGATTTTCTTGTTCGTTTATTTTGTGTACAACACACTTCTGTACTGCGTCCGACACGCGGCACTTTATGATGATTATTGTTCCAATACTTACACACACTCACACATGTACAGATTGATAAAGTGAACGACCACTTGTTGCTTCTGCTGCTGCTCATTGATGGTTTTATCTTCACACACTAACACAGACTGTCATCGATTGCTGCTGTTGCAGCTGTGCTCCGACATCCTTTTTGATTACCACCAAAACACAGGTGAAATTGCTTCACTCTCAACAAATGTGTCAATTTTTGTTTAAACTTGCACTTGGCCCTCGTCTGTTTGTTTGTTGACAAATTGATTGTCAAGACTTGACACTGCAAAAAGAAAACTTAAGAAAAAAAGTTAAAGTTGAAAGATTTAAACTAAAGAGAGAATTTAGCAACACTGATTTGCTGTAGTTTTCACTGAACTAATTGGGCTTAATTTTCTGCTCATCTGCTTTTTTTGTTTCTACTGTTTTACTGCCATTGCCAAAGTGTACAACGATTGGCCAGACTATGAGAGAAAAGTGCTACACCGTTTTCCCAATCACTTTCACTGTCTGAGCAAGAGCGGAGAGAGTTGCTCGTGTGTCAGTCGGTCGCAGGTCGCACCGTCAACCTCAACGTGAAGATTTTGTCTGTCTGAGAAAAAAGACGGCAGACTTGTCAAGCCTTTAAATGGCAGCTTTTTAGCCAGCCAGCCAACTAAGCAGTCAGCAGGGGCAAACTGTAACAGCAAAGCCTAATTGACTACGCACAGTCACTTGAGGTGTGCAATTGCCGTGCGAGATGAGAAAATAAAACAATTGGGCGCTCTTCAGACCTCTCAAGGCAGGCAGGCAACCCAGGCAGGCAGGAGTCTATTACCACACCTGGGATGACATTTTAATTGGGTGCCCCTAACTTTACTTCACTTACTTGTTCATTTGTCCCCTACTGTTTGGATAAGTGGTCTTGGTGTGTTCTTGGCGTGTGCGCTGCTCACCTGGTAAGTGATTTCTCACCGACGGTGAGCTGATCGATTGACGGAAGAAAGGACAGAGAACAGAAA
>NW_016203067.1:0-2339 GCF_001687245.7 Rhagoletis zephyria
GTTATTGTAACCAAATTGTTAGAATAGACCTGTAAGGCGCAGCGAAGCACGCCGGGTATTTGCTAGTCTTATCATATATTAATAACTGCTCTGATGTTANTATTGGTTACAAAATTGTAACAAATTTAAGGTGACAAGTTATTGTAACCAAATTGTTAGAATAGACCTGTAAGGCGCAGCGAAGCACGCCGGGTATTTGCTAGTCTTATCATATATTAATAACTGCTCTGATGTTAGGTTCATTTTCGAATAAAAATTGCTGTAGCTGATTACACTCTTCATCTGTACGAAACGAAAAACGATCTACCAATGCTTGTCAATGAGCGAAACAGAAATCGTTTTGTTTTCACTCTTTTTTCTTTGCAAAGTTTGTGTCTTTGGANCTTATGAACGTTTTCATTAAAAATAGGATCTATTCTTGCCTGGAATCCCAGCTCCTGAGCAGGAATCACATCCACTGCCATCATTCCCATGGCCCAAATCAGCAGGCTTTGGCCCGCCTCCTGTGCCCATTTGGTCTGCTTTGAGCCTTCTCGCCCGACTACGCAATTGTTTTTTCCAGTTTGCCAGTGACTGCAAAAAGAAATACAAAGTAAAGCTTTTTTGCTAAATAAATGCATGTTGCTACTTACCTCCTTCCACTTAATTGGGGTACGTGTGGGCCCGTTCAGCGCATTCAAATTGTTGGCTAGTTCCTCCCACAGATCTTGCACCTGTCGTGGCTGCGCAGGCGTATTTTGTCCAGTCACCAGCTCTGGATTCTTCTTTATATATGCAATATAGCATTGCAGTTGTTCCTGCGTTGTCCGCTGAAATTTTCTGCAAGAAACACATTTAATAAACTTAGTTATTTGCATAAATGGCTAAATAAGTTAAAATACACTTACTTTTCTCGCTGTTGCGTTTCCATTTTTCGTCTGTCAATTTCATTATTTTAGTAATCAGCTGTGAACAGTGCTGCCAATAACTTCGCTTTCACCACAAGGTGAACTTTTCCTTGTTACGAAGTTGCTAGAATACCCGGTACAAGTATTGGTTACAAAATTGTAACAAATTTAAGGTGACAAGTTATTGTAACCAAATTGTTAGAATAGACCTGTAAGGCGCAGCGAAGCACGCCGGGTATTTGCTAGTCTTATCATATATTAATAACTGCTCTGATGTTAGGTTCATTTTCGAATAAAAATTGCTGTAGCTGATTACACTCTTCATCTGTACGAAACGAAAAACGATCTACCAATGCTTGTCAATGAGCGAAACAGAAATCGTTTTGTTTTCACTCTTTTTTCTTTGCAAAGTTTGTGTCTTTGGACGAATCATTCGTGAAATGTTTCGTTTGTTTTGAACTCTGTGTATGGACATACTTGCATACATACATACATATGATTAGTTTGTTGTGTCAACCACATACTGCACATGACTTCGAAGCGATGCTTTGCCTTTCGGTTATGAATGTGTACACACATACATATGTATGTATTTAGCATATTCAATCAGTGATCGCTGTTTAGCTCAAGTACGTTTATGTGTGTGTGTATGTGGTATAGCGCAGTCACGTCGCTCATACACATCTCTTTTGCCTTTGTGAGCTCGTGTTTGATCGGCACTGATGTACAGATTTTTCGCGTAGCTATGCGCTGTATTTGGCAACCAAATAGGCTTAAAGCTCAGTTAGTCTAGACTTAACTTAATTTGACTTACCGTAAGAAATCATCAATGATTACTCAACACGTCAACTTATGTCAAGAGCGGAAATATTTTGTTTGTATATTTTCTTTTTCAGCTGTTTAACAGTTCGCCGCCTAAAATGCCACATCAAAAAAATCATGCAAACAAAAATGTTTGCTTTCATTTATTTTTAAGAGATACAAAAATGAGAGTCTGGCAAGCCTGATTCTCTCGCCGCTATCAATTGCCGTAAGGCCGTAACTTAAGAACTTAAAATCTACAGGTTCTTAAGTTTTTTACGGTAAGTTAAGTTTTAACTAACCGCCAACACAGTTTCTCATATAACAGGTTGGCCAAATATTAAGTTAAGTTAAGTTACGGAAATTAAGTCTAGACTAACTGAGCTTTTATGCTTGTACGGCTTTGTAATTTTTTGTAACTTAAGTAAATTTACACCAGTGCCCGCCAAACACTTTCCTGGGAAACGAACTATATTCGGCCTTTCACATGTACACAATCGGCTTCTTATACGTACACAATCCGAACGTCAACAGAAAGTGTAGAAGAGCAACAAATTTTATTTAGTTGCATGTACCGATACCATCAAAGTATCGATACCTATTTAAATGAGTTTACTCAAATCGTTATTTCGATACTACTTATATGAGTAA
>NW_016203068.1:0-2339 GCF_001687245.7 Rhagoletis zephyria
TTGCTCTAGTTTTTACAAAAGCAAACTTTGATCAAAAAAATAATTTTTTTCCTTATTTTTAGAGTAGGAGAAACTAAAATTTAACAGGCAGAAGTCAGACCCAAAAATCGTGTTGACTGGTGTTATTTGAGGTGTCTCAGTTAGTTCGTACGATTTTTTATAGTGTTGGTAGCACTTGCGACATTTTTTTTTCAATAAGCCATAAACAACTTAACAAATATTAGTTTTGCTGTTTAAAAAATGTATAGTTCCCATTATCGCTATCAAGATCACAATGTCAAGTAAATATGTCAACACTCAAAAATTGATTTGACTGATAAATATGTATACACTGGTGTGTAGTGTGTACATAAAAATATGTATATTTTGTACGTATGTATGTAGGTGTGTACGTTTATTTACAATTTTTCTTGCTATTTTTTGTGTTCTCTGTTTATTTTTCAATCTATGTTATTATACAGAATTTGCTTCCCCATTCTTAAAAAAATCATATGTATTTTGTGAGAACTGACCTTGTATAACAAACACATCATTAATAAGATCAATACTTTTTTGTTTACGAGAAACTGTAAATTACAAACATATTTAAGTATTAACATACATACATACACATATAAATATGTTCATATTGCACACCATCTTCAAAAGTGGCACAACTCAAAAATAAGATCAGAAAATACAAAAACTGCTTGTGGATGTGAATGGTACAGGTCCAACACTATTAGTACAGAAATCATAAAGAAAAAAATATTTGCATTAATTGGAGATAAATCCTACGAGATGATTTGTGCATAAAAGTCGACCAACACTTTTTTTGTTGTGTTGTGTCCCTTTCGAGTATGGTGTGCGACATGTACAAAACCAGTGATGGGAGAATTGTCTTATCTAGGAATGCTATGTACTAGGGTATTGAATTATTCGCCTTTTTCCAAAACCGGTTTTCGAATTATTCGAAAACTGCAATTAAAAAAACAGATATATCGGCTTTATTTTACATAGTTTTCATATAGTGGAAAATTTAGTATGAAGCCACGACCAAAATTACAATAAGATGTTAATGCTAGAGATAGCTTTCATTTAGAAAAGAGCAAAGCAAAATTAGTACCAATTTTTCTTGTTTTAACTTCTTTTAATATATACATTATTGCATTTTTTCTGACTTATTCGGTATTGAGTAATGTAATTTTTTATTGTAAGCTTATAAAATTTTCCAGAGAAAAGTGGAGCTTGATTTTTAAATCTTTATTTGCTTGTTTTNCCTATTTAAAAAAAAGTCGATTCTCCTGTTCCAGTTAATAAATGTTAGATAATAAAAAATAGTTGAAAACAATTGCAGAGTTCCCCCAAGACGAAAAAATTTTAAATGTTTTTAAAAAATGTTCATTAAAATTAAAAATATTTTTTTTTTTTAGTTCTTAGAATATAATGGGGCGCATTCTTATTTTCGTACGAATCGAAAATCATGAAATTTTCCTATCATTTTCGATACAAAAATTTTAAATTTTCAATACATAAAAAGTTCTTTTTGTCTTTTAAATTCTTTTTCTTTCTTAATTGTGAAAAAGCATCTGTGCACTTCACAACGACGCCTTTTATAACGTACATACTCAAATTTAAAACGAGTTGGGTTGGTGCTCTTTTATAAGCGTAGTTTTTTAAGTTTTTTTTTTAATTCTAAAATTTTTTTCCCTCAGTGTACGTAAGTGCATCAAAAGTTCAAAGTTATTGTCTAGAGAACTTAAATATAGTATTTTCTGCCCAAAATCTTCCTAAACTGGCAAAAAGAAAAATAATATATAGTATTTAAAAAATATTGTTTGCCAACATTGTTTTGACTCAACGGTAAAATACATTTCCACATTGTACATATGCACATACAAAAAATTGGAAGATAACATCCCACGCATCACACTTGTAAATATTATTGAAAATCTCATATAAGAATTTGGTTAATTTTTTGTTTTTGTCAGAAAATACTATTTTTAAATACTTAATAGGCATACGCGAAGCAGTCGTGTTTTTTTGATTGAAAAAAAAACAGAAGAAAGCAAAATAAAATTTCTTGGTTGTTTGTTTTTTAATACAAGTTGGCCCCTATTAGGTGTATGTGGGATCAATTGGTGTCTCCGCCCACCATGCAAAACATGAGAAATAGGCAACAATCGTCATTGTTAACAAATTGGCGACACACCGATTTAATAATGAATTTCGCGTCAATAGTATTATCGAAAAGCATCTAATTTATGCCAAAGATGTGATTGATAAAATAGGAAGCCCCATAGCGAGCGAAAGAAGTAATTTTGTTTTTAAGTTCCAATTTTTTTATTAAAAAAAAAAAA
>NW_016203069.1:0-2339 GCF_001687245.7 Rhagoletis zephyria
TGTTGCCATGACAATATTTTAACGGTTGACATATGTACATACATATATACATATGTACATATATATGTTTGTGTGGGCATAGGAATGGACTATATCGTTGTTAAAATGAATAGTTTGAGATGGCAAATATGTATGTAGGTAGTAAGGATAGCTGCAACGAACTCATTAGATTACACTGTAGGTTAGCTAATATTACGTTCAAATTGGCCTTATTTAACTTGTTAAATGAAAGAGCTTTTCGTAAGCCACAATCGTTCACGGTGAATATTTGGATTTAATTTTTACTGTTAATTGATTTAAAAAAAAAAAAAAAAAAAATAAAAATCAAGTCTCTGTGTTTCAATTTGTTTTGTGCGTATGTCTGCTTCATGATATTACCAGTAAGTACATAATTATGTAGTTGTCTCTGCGTACCATGAGGCATGATGGATAACAACTAATTATCGCCTTGGCCTCTGTTTTGATGGACATTCATTTTAAATATTTTTGGGAAATAAATTTTTTGAACATTGGCGTGTTAAATGACGCCTTTGCCTCTTTATCTGAAGCTCCATAGCGGGTTTTTCAGGCTGCGGCTTTCGAAGTCGTTCAGGCTTTTAAGGCGAGCAACTCCACATTTCGCAGTAAATGAGAGAATGGTGTAGGAATGAGTTTTCCGACAAATAAGATCTTAGACTAAAATATGCTAGTTCGATAAAATTGATACTTCCTTTGCCATTTTGGTTTATTCAGTACTTTTGTTCACCTCTTTAATTTTTTTTTGTGTAAATTCGCCTCGAGCCACAATGCCTGAAAAAACTGCCAAGGAGCTTCAACTTTTCTGATTGGCTGAAGCAGAAAGATTTCTGATACAACTCTGCGTTAAAGTGGTTTTCAAACGAGTTAAGGGCCGTTTGCTTAAAGCTAACTGAAGGTACATCCTTCAGTTTAGAACATCAAATGCTTTATCGATCACGTGCTGTGTCTCGATAACGTCGATAACGATATTTAACTGGGAGTTAGAATTAACCAGACATGGTGCAAACGGCCCTTAACTCGCAGTATATGTACATATGTAGATATTCTTCCGAAATCCACAATAAAATCTAAATTTTTGAACTTGGGGCTTAAAATTGCCACGCCCATTTCTAGAAGATTCTTTGATTGAAAAAACCCGCAATAAAATCTGCGTTTTGCTAACTTTAGGCCTACAATTGCCACGCCCATTTCTAGGGGTTTGTCGCNATTAAAATTTTTCAAAAACCCGATCGTCATAAAAAAAAGATATTTTAACAATAGTTATCGAAAAACGGCAATTTTTTGAAGCATGGATTTTATATCGAATTAAACAAGGATTACGATAGTGTAATTTTAAATCCCTTACTTACGCAAATTATCCTCAAAAAGTTCAACTGATGATAGCTAAGTTAGCTTTAGGACAATTATGACCATCTTATATTTAGAAATGTTGAGCCCGTTTCTTTAGCTTTAAAACGACGTTAAGATAAAGTTTCTACGATGAGCAAAACGCTAGATATAATGGTTTTAACAAGTACAGGAGAGATCATATCTCCGAAGAAAAAAAGAAAGAAAAAATTCATCGAATACGTTTTAGCTTATTTCATGTTTAGAACCCATAAAAAAGTTTAAGCGAATCGGAGACATCACATAATTTTTTTTACGAAATGCGTCCGCTTTAAAAAAGAATGGCTAATATGTACTTTAAATGTTCTACCGCTAAGGTGCACTAAATTTAGAGCGTCCAATTGCTCCCAGACTCTGACAAAAAAATACAATATGTACAGGGGACTCCAACCACACTTTATATGTTACTTCTCCCAGCGATTTTCATTTAAGGCGGCTTTTAAACTTCCACACAACTGAAATATGTTTCTGGCTAGGATCAAAGCTACAAGTGACTCCTTATACATATGCTCAGCAAGTCGAAGGATCCCGTAAATAAGGAAGTATATGACTGCGTGAAAGGATGCAAAAGTCCGAGGCAGGGCCTGGGGGATCAATTCCAAGCATATAAGCGCATTTGAGATTCCTGTCACCACAAGGTGAGGGGAAGCATAGGTTTGCTGCAAACAGCGGGTTTGCAGGCAAATGATCGCGTTTACTTTGTTGGTTATCGCTCGATGAACCAAGAACATAGAGCTCACTGAGTCTCTCTTAACCCAACAAAAGTCTTTAGAACTTTTGCTAAATGAACGACTGTTAGACTCGACTCTGCAGAATTCGAAATTCACAAGCAAACAAATCGCTTTTAATTTCTGGAGGGCCATTTCTTCGAAGACGTGGGGCCTCATTATAAGAGCGGGGGTATATTCAATTTGTATCATATGTACTTAACTTAA
>NW_016203070.1:0-2339 GCF_001687245.7 Rhagoletis zephyria
CCAAAATCGCTTAGGCGGTTACAGCGCCAATTAAGAAGAAGAAGAGATATTATTTTTGATCATTTCCAAATATGTTTCACTTTTTTTAGTCAATGTTATTGTGGCTTGTTAACATTTTNTTTATTGAGCTTTGTACCACGATTGTTTATTAGGAAAAATTGAAAAAGCAACAAAGTCTAAGCGGTAGAAGTTATAGCACTATTTCGGAGATCACCACATCTCCTCATCAGACTTCTTTTTCTAGACTTCACTTTTTTTACTTTTACGATTAATATAATTATTTGATTAATTTCAACTATCAATCAACAAGCCAAAGCATAGACAAAAATTTAGAATATTTAATAACTGCTTGAATTATTTATTTATTTTTTTATATCCAAATCTCAAATTTTTAAAATTATTTATTACTTTTAAATTTTTTTAAAAAGAAACGGCTGAAATAAATAATGAATTTAATTTATTTTAATGATAACTTTTATTTTTTATTTTAGATCATTCAAAAATTAACTAAAGTATTCATTTTATTTTTTACTAAAATGTTTTCTTTTCCATATTCAATATTATTAAAAAAGATAAAAATAGAGTATTTACTGTACCCGAAAGCTTTTACTTTTAATATCATATAATGGAAAATGCATTTAAATTTATTTGCGAAAGTTTGAAATATTTATGTATTTATTTTTCCTTTTAATTAATACTCAAAAAATTTAAAACTAATTATTGGCAAATCTAGGGGTGCTTAATAAACATGTGTAATGTATTAAAGTTTTTATTGTATATTGATGAATTTACTTTATTTTTTTACTTCCATAATAGTGGTTTTGGGCCATAATTGAACTAGTATTTTTCTATCTATTTTCAACTAGTATGAGACTGGTATCCCCAAGTTAAAAATACCAGTTGATTGCATGGAAAAAAGATAATTGGCTGGCTAGTTGGGCATGCGGTTCATAGCAGTTGTAAGGTAGTTTACAACTAGGACATTGAACTACAGGGAAATAGTTACTGAAACTACTTTTTTGGTGGCAACCCTATTCAAGAATATTTCTTGAAAAATAAGGCATTCCTTAATTCTTTATAGTACTGATTTTAATTTTTGCCAGAATCTTAAAAAATTTCGGAATCAAAAAAGTTAATACAACTGATTGTTGGGTGGCAGCCCTATTCAAAAATATTTCTGCACGAAAATAGGCACCTCTGATGTTATTTATTTTTAACACATTTTCAAAGAAAAGTTATACGCTATATATTAAAAGTTAGTACAACTACAGTTTCGGTGGCAACCCTACACGCAAATAGATGTGGAAAATGTAAGGACTTTTTGATGTTTTTTGCTCTTATTTATTTTATAAAGTTTAGAGATTGGATTTTAGAAATATAAGGAAACTACTTTTTTGTTGGCAACCCTACTCAGAAGTATTTTTTGAAGAAAAAAGGTTCTTTTAGAAATATTCCATTTATTTTTACTAAACTTTTCAAATAGTTTCGAAAGAGCCGGTTATAAAAAGATTCATAAATCGACGTTTTAGAGGCAACTCTAAATAAAGATAATTTTGGAAAAAAACATACATAAGAGTAGAACAAATTAACATTAGCAAATCAAAAGAACAGTTTCTACGAAAAATTGAAAAAAAGTTGTTAAAAAATAGCAAACCTAATTTTTTGGTGGCAACCCTACACCGAAAAGTATTTAATTTGTGAAGAAAATAAATATTTTTTGCGAAATTTTTACCAGAATTTTCAAAAGTTTTCGATATTAGGGGTTATAAAAATATTCATAGAACTACTCTTTCGGAGACAGCCCTACTCAAAGATATTTCCGTAAAAACATACCCAGGAGGTACTCGTTAACTCATTGAAGGACAAGAGTAGAAAAAATTTAACTAGCAAATCAAAGGAACAATTTTTACAAAAAAAGTAAAAGAATTAATTTTTTAAAATATTAAATAATAAAGTTCAAACAATAATAATTTTTTAATTACATCGATATATCTTTATTTTGTTCTTGGAAAATTAGGAAAATAATTCATTCATTCCATTTAAAAAAAAATCAAGAGACCACATTTCTTTAAAGAAAAGAATACAAATTTCTTAAGAATTACTTGCAAAATTTTTTTCTCAGTTTAGGTAAAAAACGCTAAATGGTATTGCTACAATTTGGCGTGTTGCAATTTTAGTTGCGCCCGCTGATGCTCAACCTCTTTCAGTGCCTCAAAATTTTTCGAACATTCAAAAAATTAATCATATTTTTTTTGCTGTTTAGCGGCGACAATAATTTTTATTTATTTTATCGTAATCATGTAATATTAATGATACTCCGCTTTATGCATGTTGCCACC
>NW_016203071.1:0-2339 GCF_001687245.7 Rhagoletis zephyria
GGGCCTCATCCAGAGAATGCCAGTGACATCATCCCTTGTTTGGTGTTTGAATGAGATTTTTAAACCAAATGGTAAACGTTTGAATCTGTATAATCCTTGATCTAAAGAGAAGGATGTTATGTCTCTAGAGTTTTCTTCAAGTTCAATCTGGTGAAATCCAGATATTAAATCTAAATTGCAAAAATATCTTGCTCTGCCAAGTTGATCTAAGATGTCATCAATGCATGGAAGTGGAAATTTATCAGATACAAATTTTTTATTCACTTGTCTGTAGTCTATCACTAATCTCCATCTTTTGTTTTTACTGCCTGGTAGCTCTTTTTTGGGAACAAGTAAGATTGGGCTGTTACATTCCGATGCCGATGGTTCTATAATATCGTCTGATATAATTTTTTCTATTTGCCTATTAACTTCGGGTTTATGCACGTGTGGTAATCTGTAGTTTTTAATGTAAACGGGTGTATCATCTTTGACTCTAAGTTTTTGTATGTAAAAATTGTTGAATGTGATGTTGTCTGTCTCTAGTGAAAACACATCTGTATATTCTTTGCATAAGTTAATGAGATTTTCTCCTGAATGTTCTGCACAATTGTTTGATAATTTATTCAATATTATTTTGTCTCTATCTTCTGTTTTTTCAACTGCTTTAAATGTTACCTGATAGTAGTTTTTAAGATTTTCGGATTCAATTTTGAAATTATCTAAATATAAATTGTCATCTGTTGTATTAAGAATTTTGATGTATGCATTATTAGTGTTTACTATTGTGTTGCTNGGAAATGCTTTATGCACTGGCCGGGGGCGCTAGTCTCTATACTACCTTCCCCGAGTGTGGGACTCCCACCGAAGCGTGTTGGGCTACCCACTAAATCCCAAACTCCCACCGCCCGCGCAAGAATTTTGATGTATGCATTATTAGCAGAGGTGGGCACTACCACAAACAAGCGTGAGCTAAAAGTGAGCATGTGTTAGTGTACCTAATTCATTTTGCATGCTGTCGTGTTCTCATCGATGCGCTCTCGCTTGTATACGTACACGCAACGCTTACGCTCTTTTAGCACCTGCTAACTCTCTGCCCATGCCTGATTATTAGTGTTTACTATTGTGTTGCTTATGAATACACCTGCTGGTATTGTTTGAGTTGGAATGAAAACTTCATTTTCTGTTGAGTTTTTCTAATTTTTCTAAAATTTCTAATTACTTCTGATCGAGCTGGGAGAGTTATAGTATTTGGTTTTGGTGAATTAAGTATCTCAATTGGAATTTCCATTTTAAAATTATAAGCCAACTTATTCCATTGCTTATGTAGTCTAGTACATAATTAAATTTTTTAATGAAATCTAAACCAATGATCCCATGCGATGGGATTTGGAAATTTTGTTCTACTATTTGCATTGTATGTTGAATTTCGTAGTTTCTGAATGAGAATTTTGCGTCTCCTGCACCTATTGTTGATTTAGTTCCTTCCCCTATTCCTATAAGGTTAACTTTACGATCTGTATTTATGTTGTCTATGTTTGCATAATTTGTGAATAAGCTTATATCTGATCCTGCATGTAGCAAAAATGTGTCTGTTGAGTTTCTCAAAGGTGTTTTTATGAGGACATAATTGCCAAATTTTAAGTTTATATGTAGGGTCTTTGTTTCATTTTCATTTATTAATTTTCTTCTAGGTGCATGATCCTCAGTTTGGCATCCTGAGGACCCTGCGTGTTTTCCGGAGTTGCTTCAATAGCTCTTACGTTACTTTGGGGTCTTCCTCTGTTTGAGTTTTGATTTCTATTGGTGTATAATGTAATGTACCCGATTGTAGTAGCAGTTTTGCCTTTTCAGAATTTGCATTTTTAGTTAATGGTTTGATAGCTGTATTTGTTGCGTAATTTTGTGCAGTTCGAGATGATAAACCATCTGATAGGAATGCTAATTCTAGTTGTTTAGTGAGTTGTTCTATTTCCTTTACGTATTCATTTGTCGATTTGCTACTCTGTTTTGCTGTTAACAGCTTTGACGTTGAAAATTCTGCAGTCGACATTTTTTCTGNTTCGAATCTACCATCGAAGTCTGGTAGTAGCTTCGATGCTGTATTTAAAAATTCTGCAGTCGACATTTTTTCTGTTTGCTTTACTATATTTTGGTCTATATTTTCTAATGTTTCTATTAATTCTAGTATTTCTGAGGATTCTGAATCTGATCCTGTCAGTTCCTCAAATTTTATATCTATAATGCCTAAAATGTCGTTTGGTATGGTTACTGAAATTTCTAGTCTTTTAAATAGCACATCTGACTTTGCTTTTAGCGTTTGTTGAATGTCTGCTATTAATGTTTGGTGTTGTATTGTC
>NW_016203072.1:0-2339 GCF_001687245.7 Rhagoletis zephyria
AAATTGTCCTTCATTTTGAATCCATATTTATGGTCACCGTAGTTATAGCGAACAAAGTGTTGATGACTTTCGACTGCTCATATAACTAGATTTCTATGCTTACACTTAGTTAAGTGCATGTGCACCCTACAAACACGCCTAAACTTATCTATGCAGATACTTATGCGCATGAAAACATGCATACACATGTATTTTGTAAATAAAGATAAAAACGAAATAAGACAAAAAGCAGCAAACAACCATGCATAGGCAGAAAAGGAAAAAAGCATAACTACATAAATATAAGTGGCCTCTTGTCGAGCACTTCGTGAGTGAATGACGAACCCTGTCTACCCTTGCTGTTCGGCTTGGCAGCACCTACCCCAATACATACATACATACTTAAATAAATATATTGCGCAAGTGAATAAAAATATGAATTTGTCTTTGTATTTGCTGACTATGCAATAAGGGTTCCAGCGAGGAAGTCAGCAAATGACAGTCAAGAGAATATGTATTCTTCTATCTGTACTTGTATAGAAAGAAGTGTGTGTGAAAAGTGATAAATTGTCTACGCCCTCAAAGTGAGAAAACATATTCGTAAACGCAGAGGTGTCGGAGAATGTGACATTACCCACTGAACCGTATTCGTTCAAATGTTATGGCTTGCCGGATATATTTGACAGGGCACCTCACAATTTAAAAAATTGTTAAAAACAACTAAGTTAAATTCAGCCTTATTACCAAATCGGGCCCTAACCGCCAAAATAAGGTAAGCGAAATTTTTTTCAAAATTTTATTTTTGGTGCAGAAATGCATCTAGACGCTTTAGAAATATTTCTGCATCAAAAAGAAAATTTTAAAAAAATTTCGCTTACGTTATTTTGGTTTCAGTGAAATATAAACAAAAAAGACTGGTTTTAATTTTAAAAAGTCATTCTTGTTATCACATTTATATACTCTGAGTTTTAGAACTACCAGTTTTTATGTGTGGGATAGTCACAACACTAAAACTAAAAAAAAACTATAAAAACTATATTCTAGAATGCTACTACAAAGAAAGCTTTCCAAAGAAAATAGGATAAATAAAAAATGATAAAGAGGAAAGGGGAGTTAATCAGTCACATGACATATGAAATGTCGGTTATATTAGACAAATCAACGGAAAGGGTTAAAGTCACTTCGACAATTAGTTTTCCACATAAAGGCCATTTCATTTCTAAAAGGTAGTTTTGAGTCGTAAGAACGGAAAATTCGGCACCTAGACGAAAAGAAGTAAAAGTAAGTTGAATCACCTAAAATCAAATTTAATTTCTCGCGATGGTCTATCAGAAAATCAAAATAATAACCAATGTTAGGTCCGTCGAGACGGCTTTTAACAAAATCGTGAAGTCGATAGAGGAAGCCATCATACAATAAGGCTTCACAGTGAAGTTCTTGATATCTGGTGGGGCTTTTATAATCTCCGGGGGCAATCGTTCGATCCACAGCTAAGGATCGAGAGCGGTCTCTTTAATTTATAAAACGTATGCTCTCCAATAGAAATTTCACGGCTGGATGGGACTTAGTTACTATCCAGCGTAGGGTAAACAGAAGTACTCCAGACGGTGGCGTTCTCTCATCTTTTCGTTCGATTATCGTCGTCCTGTTGGAGAAGCTGAAGACCAGTACATGCACTCTGGGCTCGCTGTAAATCCTGATAAGACGGAACCCCTATAATTAACTAGAAAGTGTAAGGAGCTCCACGTGACTCTTGCCGATAGGGCTCTCTACAGATGCAAGGAGGAATTGATATCAGATGCATAGGTTCTTTATTTTTAGATAGTTTCCTTGCCCTATGAAATAATAAATAAGCCCATGCCATTTTATAGAGTTCTGGTATGGAAGCAAGACTGTAGATGCCTACGTTAGTCAGAACACTGGAGTGAGTACGATGGGCCGCCTGCTGAAGCAAGCACTGCTGTTAAATGATTTTACCAGCAACTTAAATGAAAAATGAATTTTTTCATTGTATCACTTTTCATAAGAAATTGAAATAAAAAAAATCATTTTTCACTTGAATTGCTTTCGTGAAACTGGATGTTAGGGATTCCAGGTGCTTAACGGACCCGGTATCTGGACATTATAATACTAAGAGAGGTTTCGACTTAATTCCTCATGAAACAGAGCGTGCCAGACTGGCATTAATTAGCGAGTGAGGGGATTTTTGTAGGGAGATTTCTATGAACCAACAACTTCTTTTCAACTAAATGGCTTCGATTCGTTTGTTTGAAGGATAATGTCGGATTACTCAACGTAGTTTAACGCTTACAAAAGAAGTCAGCTTATCAGTTTCGAACCTTTAATCAAAGTAAAGACTC
>NW_016203073.1:0-2145 GCF_001687245.7 Rhagoletis zephyria
GGAAAAATAAAACAAAGGAAAGCCAAACATATAAGTAGAGAATTTGTCTCATATTTTTAAATCATTTTCTTTNGTAGTTTTGGTCCGATTTGCTTAAAATTTGGTACGTAGTTAGCTTTTTGCCTAGATTAGCATATAAGATTCTTTTTTTCCAGGTAGTTTCACTTCTTCTTCTTATCCGCCATGTTAGCTATCTGACAGAAAACGTGTTTCGTATTTTTTGTTGTAAACTAAAAAAATTTTACAAAAAGGCCAGCTTTTGACGTTGGAAAAATAAAACAAAGGAAAGCCAAACATATAAGTAGAGAATTTGTCTCATATTTTCAAATCATTTTCTTTATAACTGCTGCTTCCGTGGTTATTGCAACACACGGAATAGATGTAATAATGCAGCTATAGGGCCACCTCATACCACAGAATTTATCGGCCGCCTATTTAAATAGTAAGGCTCGCTTGAAATATGTACATGAAGATGTATGGAGGTGCGCACACTACACCAACTTAAGCGCTTCGACCAATTAGTTGTGGTGCAATGGAAAGACTAGCAAGCCCAACTAAATCGGCGGCCGACAAAGTCCGTGGTATGCGATGGATCTAAAACATTTTAAACAAGAAATATTGCAGTCACATTTTCGTTTTTAGGATTTTTATTCATGTGATTAGCAGTGGCAAGAATGTATGCATTAAATACATAAATGTATATTAAAAATTAAGTGATCAGTTATCTATATATATAAAAATGGTGTGAAAAATATAGAATATAGTAATTCATCAATTGAGAACGGTTGGGCCGATTTGACAACATTTATTTTTAGTTCTTCGCAATTGCCAGAAGGTTTTTACGAAAGAAAGTTTTGGGAAAACCTTCCGGGAAAGTCTGGAAATTGGAAAAATCGAAAATTGATTTTTTTTTTGTATGGAATTTTTTGGNTAAAAATTAAGTGATCAGTTATCTATATATATAAAAATGGTGTGAAAAATATAGAATATAGTAATTCATCAATTGAGAACGGTTGGGCCGATTTGACAACATTTATTTTTAGTTCTTCGCAATTGCCAGAAGGTTTTTACGAAAGAAAGTTTTGGGAAAACCTTCCGGGAAAGTCTGGAAATTGGAAAAATCGAAAATTGATTTTTTTTTTGTATGGAATTTTTTGGGCAATTCCTTCGGAATGGCTTTCGAATGGAAAAATAGAAAATTCTAAGTGGAAAACTCAGATAAATCCGGAAGAACGCGAAAAATTTGAATTTTTTCGACGGAATTTTGCATTTTATCGCATGATTTGATGATTTTGGACGATGTAAAGGTGGAAAATTCGTTGTGAAGCTTGGGAAATTTCGAATAATTGTGAAATTCATAGTGAGCATGAATCAATTGGGAACAATTTTCTCCCATGTTTCCTAACCGATTCGAATGGTTGCTGTTTTTTTGGAAAGCTGTTTAGTAGGAGGAGTAAAAAACTGTATTTGGTATGTAGGTAGTCTTTTGCCTAGATTAGTATGTAGGATCCATTTTTTCCGTTAAGTTGGCCAGGGACCGATCTATTCGAAAAAAGTCTTATTTATGGTCCGATTTGCTTGAAATTTGGCACGTAGGTAGCTTATTGCCAAGATTAACATATTGGATACTCTTTTTCTGATAGTTGGACCAGGGACCGATCTATTCCAAAAAAAATATAGTTTAAAAAACTAAAACCTCCCTATTATAATTACCATTCGTACTGTCATCAGGTATGTAACTTGAGAATAGAAATCGCAGCATCTTTTAGGCGCATCAATATTACATAGTTACATCCCGAGCTAATAAAAGGAAGGTAAAAATCTCATTTATGGTCCGATTTGCTGGAAATTCGATACCTGTATTATACATATGCGTACAATAGCATTGAGTCATTGTTTTACAGCTCGAAAGGAGTTCGAAGGCGCCGGAAACATGTGGGTATTGACTATTTAACAATACTTATTACACAGGCCAACAACAATAGGAAAAAAATTATGCAGCAAATGTTAACGCTATTTTTGACATAAGCATAAAGTTTCCATCAACTCCAGATTTTAAGAAAAACGAGGTCAAAGTGTCAAAAAATCGCGTTTTTTGCAATATTTGAGAAGCTCTAGCAAAGAAACAAAGGGTGGTAGAACCTC
>NW_016203073.1:2172-2339 GCF_001687245.7 Rhagoletis zephyria
ATTTTAAGAAAAACGAGGTCAAAGTGTCAAAAAATCGCGTTTTTTGCAATATTTGAGAAGCTCTAGCAAAGAAACAAAGGGTGGTAGAACCTCTCACTTAGGCGTAGATTAAAGCAAGAAATCTCGACCACTATCCCTGCAAATTCCTGCACCTTTGCTTGATGGTC
>NW_016203074.1:0-2338 GCF_001687245.7 Rhagoletis zephyria
AGCACCATCTCTGCGGGTCAATGGGGAAGGTCAAGATGGTGACGACGACGACAAACAACAGGTGGTCGGATCTTCTGCTGCTGCCTCGGCTTACGGCACCAGTTCGCTACGTATTAAAACCGATGAGTAAACCGATGGGAGGTATGTTTATTGCATCTTCATGATGTTGTTCAGTAGCTCGTGTTCACACTTTTATTACAGAATGCCTCCTTTGTCTTGCCATATTCTGACATACTGTTGAATTGTCATCATCATCATCATCATCAGAGTTCATCATGTCAACATCAGCTGCATTTTACATTTTACATACTTTCAACTTTATTTTCCTTCTTTTATAGCAGTTCATACTGCTTTTAATTTTTACTGTAAATTTTTCTTTTTCAAAACTCTGACACTGTAAAACCAGTATATCACTTTATTCAGTATATCGCTTCTCTATATCACACTCAGTTCATAAAAATAGTTTAATAAAAATATTTGATTTTAATTTTTTTGTGGTGAATAGAACTGTCCTGTTTACAGCAAAGCAAGAAGGGCAGCACCGAGCAGACCAGCGCTGACCACCACTGATGATGAAATGGTTAGCCGTCCAGCGGAGGAAGATTTAGAAGCCTTGATGGAGGCTTTGTCACCTTCAGTGAAGTTGGTCATCGATGGGTCACCCTTCATCATTGCATTAGACATTGCCGTGGTGGTGGGGGTCTCGTCCCTCTTTTCGCTGGTGTTTTCCTTTTTGGTCATCGGCTGGTGGTGATCACCACCCGCATCGGTGGTCATCTCGCCGTGATCATCACCCCCTCCCGTTCCCGGTTTCATCGTCTCACCCTCCTCCAGGCCGACCAGCGAGCCCATCTGCAGCGGCGCCGAGTGCTGGTGCTCCCAGAAGGTGGCCTTGTCCTTGACGATAGTGCCGACGAAGATGACCGTTTCGGAGAAGTCCTCCGGTGGCGTCCAGATGGCCGTCACCTGGTTCTTGTCTTGGTTGCTCCGGTGTGTCCAGGTGTTCTAGAAGGGGGATCAATGTAACAAAACATTAAAGGTTTGTTGATCAAAAGGAAGATCACTGTGTTTCTCACTTACATTTCGCTTCATATCCTCGCCCGGCTTGCAGACGTACGTCCTCGAGTGGATGCCCTCGTTGGGGGAGAACTGCCCGTCGACGATGACATCGGGATTGTTGGCGTACCGCGCCTGCAGCACAAAGCCCTTGAAGGGCGTCCCCTTCACCGGCGAACTGACCACCAGGTGGACCTTCTCTGTGCCAAAGGTCTCGTCGAAAACCTTGGTGGCGTTGATGGCGAAGGGGCTGCTCATCGGCGGCTGCGACGGCTGCGAGCCGTGCTGCGGCGTCAGCGTCAGACAGGAGCCGAAGGGGGCGCCGGTGCTTCGGCCCTCGACCTGGTGGTGGTGGTCACTGCTGAGAAAGAGGAATGCACCAAAGGCAAATAAAGAAGTTAAAGGTAACATTTTGNGGCTGCTCATCGGCGGCTGCGACGGCTGCGAGCCGTGCTGCGGCGTCAGCGTCAGACAGGAGCCGAAGGGGGCGCCGGTGCTTCGGCCTTCGACCTGGTCATTAAGAAGAAGGAGTGCACCAAAGGCAAATAAAGAAGTTAAAGGTAACATTGTGTTTTGATTTTGTAATTTTGTGTGTTGACTAGCTTCAAGTGGTGGTGGTGGTGGTGGTGGCTTCAGGCTGAAAGTGCGACTGAATACAACGGTTCAGCGGTTGCTGGCTACTGAAGGCTGCTGGATGCTGGAAGCATTTTACTGTTTTTTTTGCTTTTTTGCGTTTTTTGTTGCTTTGTCGTCGGCAGGCTCTACTAGTGCTTCCTCGCAACTTTGTTCTTGTTTGCCGCTCACCGATAACAAACAAAACGACAGCACACGTACAGTACTGCACAGTGTAATTTGTCGGTCGGTTAGCTGTTGCTTCATTTTCCCTCTCCGACGACGACGACTACCACTTCCAAGGGCCATGGTTAATTATCAGCAGCAGTTTTTTACTGTGCTGGTTGTACTCACCAGCAGAAATTGTGATTCATTATCATGCTTCCGCTTTAGTTGCAGCTTTAAAACGGCGGCTGTTGCTGCTGAAAAGTGCTAGCATTGAAAAGTAGTTTGTACAACAGTTTATGTTTGCGTTTGTGTCATCACCATCGTCGTCACCATCATCATCACCTTGGCTCTGGGGACGGAAGTGAACAGAAACAGCAGTGATTGCTTGTTTGTTTTCTGGTAGACAAAGTGGTGATAGTGCTTTTATGAAAGCAAATGGGCTAAAGGAGCAGAATTTTGGCCAGACAGACGTTGCTGCCAGGACAGATGAGGGGGGGGGGGA
>NW_016203077.1:0-2338 GCF_001687245.7 Rhagoletis zephyria
GATCTATAGTCGTGTACATGCGCTGCTAAATCGGCTATCTGCCAGTTTTCGGCCGGTAAAATCATTGGTAAAGGTATAGAAAAAGGAGATAAAGTTGTGTCAAAATATGTCCCCAAATTTTGGCGTCAAAATATAATATAATGAAAACCAGTCTTTAGCCATTCCAACAAACTGATAGCACTCTTCCGATTCTCATCTTTTATGCTGAAACGCTTCGGTCTTTTCTTCAACTTCTGACTTGCTTAGTCAGGTTAGTAATAAAATTAAATTTATTTGAAGTTCCTTAGCCCTGGGTGCTATACATTTTAAGGGTTAAGTGTCGCTATATCGAGTTTATACGTATTTACTTTGGGTCGTGCGTGTCTTGTTACCATCAGTGTATTTTTTGTCCATATTGGCTGCTTATATCTGGCTGACTTAGCCCCGGCCCTATTGGGCCTTAGGGCGAATCCACCACTGCGTAACATAAAGAAAATATCATCCCGCAGTAGATGGTATATTTGTATACATTTTCGAATATTCACGAGGTATAGTATGTATGTATGCATAACTGAAGTTTTTCTAAAGTTACACATCAGGAATATGGATTTTACAAGGGCCGTAACGAGTACATTTGTATGCATGTATGACTTATGTATATCTAACAAATTACTTTTTACCATTTGTGCGTTGAAGTTTGTTGAGAGTTTTGATTTTTCTTGCGCAATATACGTACCGCCCTCCTGATGGTCGAATCAACTAACCGCAGCCCCTCACTCCTTTTATCACCAGGGATCTTACTTCCAACTGCTGTGGTCAAAGTGGAAAGTACAATACATACACATTAGGAATGTTAATCCCGGGATCCCGGCCTTTTGTAGGTCCCGAACATCCCGGGATTCTTGGCAGGTAATCCCGTGATTTTCGGGATTTCTAATTTGCACTGATGGCGATAATAGAAACTCCTTTTCTTGACCTATATTAAAAAAATTCCTATTCGTCCTTGTGAATCCACGCATTTTTATTTATTTTTAGTTCTAAAGAAATTCCCCCTTTCATTTGGTAGGTACCCACATTTTTATTCTACAATGCATTGAATTTTTTAAATACTTTTTGGAAGCATACATCTGTACATAAATTCAAGGCGTATTTCTTAATTGCTTAACTTCAACAATTTTTATACGATTGCGTTACCTCACCAGTTTGTTCAAAAATAAATGTACTTTAAGATAAGTACGGAAGATACGGCAACTTACATAGACATTTTTTTTAATTAAAAAGGGCCAAAATTAAAAACAAAATGAAGAAAATAGGGGTTTTTTAAATGTTTCCCATGATGTAAGTACATATAACAATAGATTGTTATACATCATTTTAAACGTCCCTAAATTTCCTGTTTGGTTTATTAATAAAAAAGGGAGGGTTCAAGAACTATAAGAAATCTATTTTCAACTAGACTTTGTTTCGGGTGTCCACACCAGCACATTGCCGGCAATTTGGTAACAAGAAAATTCTACTGCATTTAATATGCACATGCATACATATGTATGTACCTACTTATGTACATACATATGTGAAATGGTTGGTTAATTTTATTGATTGTTTAGTTGCCAATATTTCACAAAACCTGTTTTGATATTTTTGATGAAATGCTACATCCAAATATTTTCGTTTAACACATTCGCCACTAATTTATTGCCATAACTACCAGCTAAACTGTTAACACCTTTTAACTACAAAATCCATTTAACTTGATTTTCACACGTTCGCTTAATCAAATTATCCCATCCAACTCATTCATTTGGCAGGTTTGAAGAGTTGGCATTTATGTACATACATATATTAATATTGTAGCTTTTATTATTTCTTGTTTGAACATTTTTTCTTAATTGCCATGAAAAATGCAGCCGACCATAAGTGTATCTGAGTTGTTTTGTGCAATGTACTACATCGTCTAATAGTCCAGATGTTCCGAGTTCGAACCAAAGTGTAAGTATAGGTAAGTGGATCAGGTCGTATGATTCTAAGAGCATAATTCAGATCAGTTAGACTGGATGGCATGGAGTTTACTTAGCCTGCATGAATCTCTATCAGAAAAAGTGCCGCATCACTGGTTCACTCGTCACGTCAATAGAGCCCTTTTGCTTAGTTACCGGACACAACCGTACTCACAAGCATACAAAATATAATCGCTCCAAAAACATTTAGCAAAACGGGACAATAAATTGAAATTTCTTTTGGTACATTTCTTTCACAATTAAATCTCAAATTTACCTTTGCAACCAGTCAATATGTGTTTGCAACGAACTAATGTAATGCTGTAAATCGTTTAGTACTTCGCTCTCGACCGTTAGTAATT
>NW_016203082.1:0-2338 GCF_001687245.7 Rhagoletis zephyria
TTGGGCATGCGCGAGTTGATGAGGATGAGCGGTTCTTCTCAGCGCACTCCTCCCTATAAAAGGCTCTGCGCCGCGCCAACGAGATCAATAAAAAAGTGGGGGCAGTGTAATAAAATGTTGTTTAAGAATGCGCGCAAGTCGAGTTAACAAGTTTAAAACTAGCAAAAAAAAAACAAAAAAAACCAGGCACTCCTGGATTACCCCCACTGCCAGCTCCACCCATCTTACAGTCATCCACAGCAGCACGTCAGCACACACCACTGCATACATACATAGGTACGAGCCGAAAGTCAGTAGAAGTTGAACTACCAATTAGTGATCCTGACCAAGGTCACAGCTACCAACTGTTAGCAAGCACAACCACAAAGGGTCGCACATCGGATCAGCTGATCTAGTGATTTTATCGAGTGCAGGTCAATGGCCACTACACATATGTAGTTTAAACATATGTACTAAGGTAGCTGTGTATACATGGTGGGCCCGGAGAACCAGAAGTAAGCGTAGCAGAGTAAGGAGCGCCAAAGCGCTGGAAGCAACGATCTTGTTGGAAGTGTAGCAGAGTAGAGTAGCAGAGTGGGAGCGCTAAAGAGCGGGAGCAAGCGAGCAGCGCAGCGAGGACCGGCGTCAATTGGAGCAGAAGCTCGGCAGCGTCAAGCTTCCAGCAGCAGCGCCGCCGAAAGTGGGACGGTTGCAGTCCATCAATGTCAGGGAAATTAACTAATCTTTGGGTTGTTCTTTTGAAGTTATATTGGAATTAATTTGAAGTATTTGTCAATTATGTTGTTAGTCCACAAGCTTTAGTACCTACATAGTCGCTTTTTGCCGTTTTCAATTTAATCGATAATTTATAAGTTTTTTGCTAATTCTCACCATTTTTCTCTTTGCTTATTACTCACCCACTTCATTTAGCTTACCTCGTTCTATGGAATTCCTTAGTTTCTGTGCATTTTCTGCATTTTGGAGTATCTTGTTATTCAAGACACGTGGTTAATTTTTTATGATACGTTTTTTGAAGAGAAATACTTACTGAAGTATTTTCCTTTCTTAAACAAAAAAAAGGAATCTTAAATATCTGAGTAGTTTTGTTGTTGGATTTTTTTTTGTCACTTAGCCAAGTAGAATATTTCCTTCGGTTATATATCTCCATACTATTATTTTCCCGTCAGGGCTTATTAGTTTTAGTTACGCACATATATGCAAATTTACGCGAGCACTACTTTGTTCATTCACACCTTTTTTTTCTGGCGGTTCTACTGAAGTATATGGTTGAATAAGTTTTTTTGAAGTTTTTTTTTTGTTAAAAGTTAAACGCGCTAAAGCCCCTTTAATAATTTCGTTTTACTATTCCTTTTTATATGCTTTGTTGCTTCACACACGTTTCGTTTCTTTTTTTCTTCTTTTCCTAAATATTATTTCTATTTTTTTGTCATGGTTGACCCGCTCGATGCCCGCCACCATGAGCGAGTGATCGAGTTGGCAAAGATGAGATAAGTGAAACCCTTACTATAGGCTTATGTATGTATGTATGTAAACAGTAGTTTAAGCTCTCCAGTGCATTCCAGAACTTCATTCTATCATACACACGTACACATATACTNCGGGCTGCTCCGGTAATTAGAGAGTAAAAATAAGTTACTCTCTCACAAGTGTCAAAAATGTGCCAACACGTGCCAAAAGTGCCCAGAGCGTGAGGAACGCAAAAAACCACATTTCGTGCCCGGAATCAGCATATCACCTCTAAACAATGATTTTACGTGTATTTATCTTATATGGCTAATAAAATTACCAAATAACTACATTTTCTGAAAATTCTGTGATATTTTGCACTTTTGTTTTTATAAAATTTGCTTTCGGATTTAAACAACAACAGCAGTTATTTCAAATTGCCCTTTTGCACATTTGTGCCCGGAAAAAAAGTCCGGGCTGTTTCGTGCACAAAGAAGAAGATATTTACGATCCAAATTGGAACGTATTCTNACAAAGAAGAAGATATTTACGATCCAAAAGTGGAACGTATTCGCTCTCTATTACCCATTTTTCTAGCGTGAGGAACGCTTTCTGGGCTGCTTGGGCACCCGTGGGTACAAGCGGGCTCGTGTGGAACAAACCTAATGTGAATACATAGCGCACTGACCAAACGCGGTGCTTTACGAGCATAACAATTTCTTTTGTTGATATGTGCACGTACATCGATACCTACATACACTTACATATACCCGTACTCTTGGAGACATTGAAACGGAAAGATATAAATATATATATATATTTGATTATATATTTTTTTGTTAAAATTACATAGTTCTGAAGAGATATTAGACCGGAGTTAGATATTTTTTTT
>NW_016203083.1:0-2338 GCF_001687245.7 Rhagoletis zephyria
ATATAATTGTTCAAAAGAAGTTATTCAACAGCAAAAAAAAACCTTTTTCGAGTAAGCGTTGCTGATGCTGTATTAATAAAAGAGCTTTTGAAAAAGGTGCCGATGCAAAAGAGTTGTTATCGTCCAAAAGAAAATCATTGTCCAATACAAATTTCTCAGAAAATAATTTATAAATAAAGAAATTATGTAGGCAGCAAAAACAATTTTTCATTTTCAAAAGCCAAATATTTAACTAAAACTCCACCTTTGCTTAAATATTTCCTTTTTCAAGAGACAATAAATATTGCATATTGCGATATTGTTTGCCGGAAAGTCGGTAATAAATAAGTAGAAATTTTTCGAAAGTGTATTATAAATTATATATTTTTAATATTATGTAAAATGAAAATATTTTTAAAAAATATAACAACAAAATTTACTATACATATGTACATACATATTACTATACAAAAAAAAAAAAANGGCTGGAAAAGTTGAATAAAAAACGTTTGAGCAAATGCAAGGCGAACGTGATGCGTAAACAAAAGAATTATTGTTGTTGTTTTTTATTACTTGTTCGATATAGGATAGGACCTTAGAATAAATTTTGGGTGTCGTCCTCATTTTGAGACTCACTCGTTTGTGATACCAAGTGATTTTGAACGCTAGCCCCTACTCAATCGATGAAACGCCGCAAACCAAACACGAAGCTACGGTATGGTTATTATATTTATTATTTTATTATATATAAATTTCGATAACTCGGTAATTTTTGATAGCTACATATTTTACCAAAGCTATCGACCAATTTCTCTGGTAGCACGATCAACATATATGTATAAATTGAAATTTCGACTACTCGATATATTTTGAAAATATCAAAAAAATTCTATTCGACAAATCGAAAAATTTCAGTAAATTAATAAATATCGATAAGTTCAAAGATCCCTATGCATTACGTTAGCTCGATAACTTTCGTAATTTTTTTTTTACTTTATAACCATCCGTAAATTTAAGGTACTAATTTTCTGTCTCTAAATTTCGACAATTCAATAGACATTAATTAATTTTAACAATTCTACACGTTGCTATAACTCAATAAACATGGATAAACCGACAAATTTCGATGAGATTAAACTTCCATGACTCGATAAATTTCTATAACTTGATAACTTTCGATTAAGAAACTTCTTATAGCAGAAGTTATTTCAATTCCTATCGAAAAATCAATAAATTTTGTTACCCTTTCATTTATCTTAATTCTTATGTTTTTCTTATTGTGTTAATTTTCGTCTTTATATTTATGTTTACTAAAAAATTTAACTAAAAATACGAAGTAAAAAAAAAAATGCGAAAACAACTCAAATTGAAGAGGTTGCAACAACAAATATACACAAATTCGGAAATTTTAAAACGATTTTGGCCGTAATTTTCAACCAATTTTGAAACCATAAAAATTCTACTGATCTACAGAAAAACACCTTTCCAACGGTGTTCTTGGTTTTTAAATCAGTTCAGTACAATCGCCAGAAGAATTCGCACAAACTTTATGTTAGCGCATCCTTTTGGTATACATATTGTACATCTACAGTAGTGGTTAAACTAATTTGCCTAATGCGTGGAAATATGCAAGATCACCTAGTGATCGCTTCCATTTGTTGGCGGTCAAACTTTCAAAATCATAGCGTGTTTTCAGGCGCAAACTATGAAATGATAAAGGTAATGCGATCAAGTTAATAAAACATATATACATATATGTACGTAAGTAAGTACATTAGGCTGGGTCGATTTTGTATGGGGGAGAATAAAAGTCATTTGACCGCATTGTAATAGTAATATTATGATGTCTTAGGTCTCAGCCAATTGTTATTGGCCACGAAAAATTAATTTAAAACTTATCTTTAGCCCGCGCAATTCAATCAAAGTGTATGAATTGTGAAAATGAAACTTTGGCTTGTAATATCTATGGAATGCGTTATTGTTATAAACAAGACGATTTATCAAATTAAGGGCTATTAAATTTAGTACCTCACGTTCATTTATCATTTTTCAATAAGTCTTAAAGTTTTTAAAATATTAAGATAAAACTTACAAAAACTATAATTTTCCCTTATGAATTTTCAATTCTTCATTACTTCAGCAACCAAGTGAAAAATACAAAAAAGTGAGACGAGATTTATTTCAAGCCTTTTAATGTTTTCGGATGTTTATATAATATTAAAATGGCCATGGACTTGGTCACGCCGATTTGGTCAGTTTTCAAGATCGTGGTGAATGAATGTATTGTCAAAGATTAGGAATCGTTCGACAAGTTAATAGTAGTTTCAAACATATATGTATTTATACATTACAATTAGGG
>NW_016203084.1:0-2338 GCF_001687245.7 Rhagoletis zephyria
TCTTAGTGTTGTTGCTAATAGCTTTTGAATATGGTGCGGCGGCGGCGTTCGCGGCCCTCACACGCGCATGTTTCGTAAGTGTTTGTGTGTCTATATGCAGCTGGCTGCGCTAATAGCGTGGCAATTGGCAGGTATGTGCGACTAAGCCAAGGTGCGCGCGCGCGTCTCACGGCCGCCGGCGGCGTGCAAACTATCTAACAGCAGGCAACCAAGCGCGCGCACACACATACATAGATGAAGGCAAACAAACATGGTGAAGGAAAATTGAAGAGAAACAAACAAAAACAAAAAATAATAAAAAAAAAAAATCACGAATTTCATGTGCGAGGGAGCCAAGCGCCTAAAGGCAACAAGCAACTGCCGCTGCTACACTGACACACTAAGCACGATGGTGGTGGCATGCCACCAGCGCGCGCACATCCAGCACCTGTGCCACAACACACCATGCCACAGCCACAGGCACAGCGCAGCACACCAGTCTACAATACACCTTCCGTTTCGATTTGTTTCTTTGGTTTTCTCCCATCAACTGGAGAACATGTGAAAATTTGTAAGTCTTTTCCATTGCTTTTATGGCACACAACTACTTGTTGTTGTTGTTGTTGTTGCTGCTGCTGCTTTTGCAGTTACTTTTATTGCCTCTCTGATGACTACAACTTTATCGTCAGCGTTAACAAAGTAACCAATTGTTGCCAGCACACACACACTACACATCCACATAGNCTTATTCGGTTTAAGGGCACACTAAAGTCAGCAGTATCCGCTCAGCTTTAGTTTCAGCTACAAGCGGACGTCTGTAATCTTAGAGCAAGCGGCGCGCTATACCAATAAATGAGCATCTTCAAAAACTCTTCCAGCAATGAGCTATTCACTGCGTTTGGGAACCGTAAGGTTAAAAACAGATCCACTACTGGAAAGCTGAGAACAACCTCGATTAATTGCCGCACCTTAGGGATATGCCCTCCATAGTAAAGGCAGCTCTATCCAACTGCTGGTTTGCTTAGAGAAATATCAGGCTGGCTTCATCAATTTGCAGCGTGCGACATCTATTTATTACAGCTTCCATGAGACGGCGCACACATTTTGCGTGAGATTTGTTGAGCGAGGCCTCGCCAGCCTGTTTCCAGGTTCACCCTCATCAGTGAACAAATTGCCACAAATCTGCATTAAATCTAAACATATTTGGTCCAGCAGCCGTAAAATTCAGTCTTCATAACAACACCTCCGACAATAGAGAGAGGCTCATCGACTACGCTGCAGCGCAGAACATGGTAGCTATTTAGTAGTAACCTACACCAAGCCTGGCAGTTGTAGAGGGGTATTTGGTTAGCGCTGGAGTCTTTTGCCCAAAGTAGTTCTTTGGCTTTATGAAACTATAACTAAGTAAATTTTTGTATATGGGGTACTCATCTAGTGGAAGGTACAGGGCAAGGTCTTTATGGTTAAGCAGCTGGAAGGGTACGCCTTAATTGGAATCGGTGTAAAGCTAAGTGGGGTGGGTTTTAAGTTGGCCTCTAGTATTTTAAAGGCTTCGGGTTCCTATCGAATCAGACAGACCACTACACTCCGGTTCTGGGTCCGAAAGGACCTTCCAGCACGTACATTCCCGAGAGATAGGACTGGCAGGGATGCAGTATCTGGAATCGTGGTTCTGTAAACTTATTTACAGATGGATCGAAGCTGAATTGAAAGTTAGGTGGAGGTATCTTCTGCGAAAAACTCGCCATCAGGCAGAAATTTAGGTTACCGGGTCACTCCAGCATCTTTCAAGCAGAGGTGACCGCAATAAAAGAGGCTTCGGATTGATTGCTCTTTAGTGTTTCATCTTTTAAGGAGGTGAATATTTGTTCATATCAAGACTCTTGGCTCCTTGACGGTGCGTTCGATAATGGTGAGAAGTGTCTGTGCATTGAAGAACGTGCATCGGGAAACGCGACAAAAGTTCGACGTCGGAAAACTACAGTCATAAACGACACCCGAGAACTTTTGACTATGAACCTGGCTTAAACAAGAAATTTCTCATCGACTGCATATAAATGAGCAGTGGCAATCGATCACCCTATCTCTTCGCATCGATTCGGTTGGCTATTATCACCCACACAGGAACAGCTGGTATGACGAAAACTTCAGTGCAGATTCTGTAAAGAAATACACATGCCACTCTGCAATTAATCATGACGCGCGCGATAATTGCGCTGTACCAGGAAAAAAGGAGAAAGGAGATTCGTTTTTCGACCTGTAAGCTTTAGCTGCCCCCATACTCCAACCTGGCTACGCCCTTGCAGCTGTTGTCGTTGTCACTAGGTAACATCTTTGCATTTGTTGAAAATTGTGTTGC
>NW_016203085.1:0-2338 GCF_001687245.7 Rhagoletis zephyria
AATTGCTTTCGTGAAACTGCCTATTAGAATTTTAATAACAATTCAATTTACAATCGCTAGTATCTTTCTTAATTTGGCCACTTTCACGCAGCAACGGTATTCGAATAATTGTACTTTCACCCAAATTTCGTCTTCTTCATAACGCACAGTGGGATGTCCACATATAAGCTATGGCCAAAAGTAGTAATGGATTTTCTGTTCTGCAGCTGAATAACAGATTCGAAAGTCATAAAAGGCTATACCTTCTTGCATTTGCTTTTCATTGCATATTAATTATTTGGTGTACATATCAGAGTTTTTTCCTTTCAACTACAAAGTAAAAATATAATAAATTTTACTGGGGGTGTATCTTATATATAAAAAAGAATAACTGGAAATGAAATCGCAGTTTTTCGTAATTATAACGATTTCGTATATGACAAACATACGGAATGTTTTTTGTTTTTTTTTGTACTACGAGGATTTCAGCGCCCTTTCTCGAGCCGTTTTAAATATACCTTTATAAAATTTTAAACATAAAAGTTTATGTAGGTTTTCAAGTGAAACTGTCTCATGAACTTTCGTAGCTAAATAAAAATTAAAAGCAATTTTCTACCACAAATATGTGTATGTACGTATTACAAAACTAGTCGTCATTCACATTTGCCTATTATATATCTGCACTAGTAGAAAAGTTAGTTTAAATTACTTACAAGAAAATTTAAATTTGTTTATAAATAATTTTTTTTTTGCATTGCATTCTCTTTAAACTCGTTTCAAGGCTGCACTTTTTTATTTTTTTNTGTAATTGCTTTTCCAGAACTAAATACCTCGCTAGTCCTTTTACTATTTACTCGTTTCGGCTGCTGTAGCCCCATTGTGTGCCGCACTCTTCGCTCCAATTTATTACCTGACATTAACATGGATAGCTTACAAACATTTCACCAATTATTGCACAAATTCCATACAAGTTAAAGGAAATCAAGTGTAGAAATACCTCGCATCAAATTTAATTGACAGACTAGAAATTTCTTCGAATTCCAATCGAATACCAAATGCTGGTAAATTGGAAGAAAAACCATAAAATTGGCATAAAAGGAAGATGCAAGAAAAGCCAGAAAAGCATTGTAGAGGAAAATGTCTGAGCAATTTCTCGTGTACAACAAAAACAAAATAGCAAAGTCGTTGTCAAAAAACAATAACAACAACCAATGGAAATTTATACGTTTGCCATTGAAACGCCAAGCCAATGAGCACTTGTATTTATGTATGTTCGAGTGCACCAAAAGCAAACTGACCCAGTGCAATAGTGACCATGACCATGAATATCGCATAGCATACATATGTATATGTACATATATACAAATATGCTCAAGGATCAGAGAGGGGGGGCTGGAGAAAGCATAAGCCCAAATGCGATGGCAACGTGAAATGCAACCCGAAGCAAAAATGTTAGCTTGGCGCCACCAATGCGGGAAAAATAATTGCTTCCGGAAGGAAACTAACATGACCGGTTTTGTGATGGTGGTGTTGGTGGTGATGGTCAACGACAGTCGCCACTAAATGTTGACTAGCCTCCTTTTGCTAGCTTGTAAGTAATGCCAACTCGTGTTGCTCGTAAAATGCTATGTTTAGAGCTCGCTACTTGCAGCCTCACCGATTGCATTGCGATATGTCAGGTTGTTAGTTTTGCTTGCAGTTGCTGCTGTGTGATGTTATCGGCACAAGCAAATTGCTAACGACGAAATTATGGTGTTTTAAAACTGGCGCAAGTGTAAGATAATTTGTTTGTTAATCCGCAAATGGCTTTGGAAATGTTCATCGTGCAAAATTAATGTGACTTTTGCTGCATTTCAAAGTGGTTCGCTTTAAAATGTTTGATTTAATGTGTTGCAAATCGACGGCTGAGTGGAAGATCGACCGATCTCGGTTGCCAGTTCGAAAATGCCCTATCTCAAAAAACTTTTCAACTACGCCCTATTTTAGAGTTTTATTCGCTATCGCAAATTTTGGTCGCTAAAAACCTCGATTTAGAGAAATTAGGTGACGAAACGTTTTGGCAGCGATTGTTACAATTTTTCTGTAGGTCATAACCTCTCTGTGTGCCAAATTTCTCAACTCATCACATTTGCATCTCGCAGAGAGATAGCCAAGCAATTTTTGCCTGGACACCTGTGATTTGGTAGGTATATAAGTCTCCCGCCCCCTCCTTGAACAATCTTAAGTGATCACACAGTCTAGGAAAACTGCTTGCAAAATCGCTTAGGCGGAGAACCGAATGCTTCACAGTTGACAGCAATAATGCAACTGATTTATTGCATCTAATTTTTAGAGGTATTTGGAACAGGGACCGAACATA
>NW_016203086.1:0-2338 GCF_001687245.7 Rhagoletis zephyria
CTTGTCAAGCTCACTACATACTAATGTCACCGCAGCGATTTGTCCAGTTGTCTTCCGTCACACGCAATTTCCGTATCTTATTTTCATTTCAATCGCACCGCAAACGCGTTGTGTTTTTTGTTCGCTCATTCAAAATCGATTTGGGGCTAGCACACGGGTGAATTTATCATGTCATAGTTTATTTTGTATCAAAAAACATCATATCATTTGACTAGCTGACAAACCAGATGTCATGCCTCCAGTTACTTCAGTGCCGACTTGTTAATCAGCCCTAAGCGCATACTAATATCTTAATTAAAATTTGGTATCTTTTTTGTTATTATTATTTTTTGAATTCATTTGGTTTTATTTGTTTTTTGCTCTGCTCTACTGTTGGAACCTTGAAGGGGTATTTAATCACAAAAAAATTGAAAAGTTGATTGGACGCAACGAATCTACTTACTTAGTTATGTATGTATATTGAGCCAAGTGGCAAGTGCGTTTGTCAATGCTGCAGATCATCGAGCTCCTATTGTGCGAGTATAGAAACCAAATTGATTGTGGAAACCAAATTAATTTTGAAACTCTGTCAGCGATTTCATTGATTTCTAAAACAGTTTAAGCCTGACAATGATCAATCATAATTCGGTTTAATTGCATAATGCCAGTTAATGAGTAATGATATATGAATATCGGGCGCGTTATTAACGAGATGTACCTTGAAAATATTTGATTTTTTTACTTACTAAGTAGAAAATTGACAGACGTCATTCAAACAAATTCTTGATTCTGTCAAAGCTTTTGTACTTAACAGAGTTTGTAATTAGTGTTTGAATTGAATATAGAGTGTAACATAACAATGAAATTACATTTTCCAGTCAATACAAATTCGTTGTGCAGACCGTCACCTATGTATGCTTGTATGTGCATACAATGGTTGAGGTCATTTTGAATTTTTTTAAAGTTAGTCTAACTTTTGTATGACAAGACAAACAAGACACTGCGACCTTAAAGTCGTTTACATCCAATAGCCATACCACGACGCACACTGGTTTGGGAGCGGCAGAAAACACCTTTTTCGAGGTGGTCAGAAAATGGAAATCGACTTCTTCTTCTTCTGATTCGAAATCAGCTGGTGCTAAGGAAACACTAGACATTTATGTATGTCATTTTGCTCACGCTGCCCCAGCAGTCGTAATGGCCTAGTTAGCAAAGCACTAGACTGCCATTTGAGACATCCGAGTCCTCTTTTTTATTTATTTTTTCCCTTTTTTTAATAAAATTTTTTTTTAACTTTAGATTTCATTTTTTTAAATATAAAAAACTCTAGATTAATTTACATGACATTAAAAAGGTGTGTATAATAAGAAATAGTCAATACTAATTTGTACTGGAACCTGCAAATTTAAAAACCCAAAAATTTTGCAAGAGAGCATTGATTCGAGAGCGTAAAAACAAAGGAGAACGGCGAATTCTTGCTAGTGAAATGTGTACAAGCAGAAGGTAGCTAGCAGAAGATGAACAAGAATAAATGTCAAAAGCCGCCATTAGTTGAATTGGTTAAGCGTACAAAAACGTAAAATTAGTGGAAATCAAAATATTAAAAATGTTCTGGACTATGTAAGTGCCCGTGCGTATAGCAAATAAAACTGATTTATAATTTGTATAATGTTTCAACAGCAGTGTCAAGGCAGTGCAACAACGGTTCACTTGCAAGTTTTTACTAGTTTTGTGTTCAATAACTTCTTCTTCTTCTCTTTTTTGCTTTTACGCTCTAGCTGCAATTTTTTACTGAAAAAGTTATTATACACAACTATTGTAATTAGGTTTCTTTCCTTATAAACATCTATTAAACTAATATTTCCTCGCCTCACTAAAAATATTAAATATTATTTTATTAAATAGCGTCTAGCAGATGAATGTATGTATGTATAAATGTGCATTAGGGAGGTCCTTAAAAAATCAAATCAACGATTTTGTTTCAGTCTCACCCCGCTAAACGATAATTCCACGGTCACAGATATCACATAAAAATTTTGGTCCCGATTGTTAAGGCGTGTCGCACAGGGGGCAGAGTTGAGATTCCTCTATGGACTCAAAAAACTAAAAATATTTTTTTTTCATTTAATGCCCAAAATCGATACTACTAAAGTCGAGGATTTCACATGTAAATTTTGGTACCGATTGGAACCGGTTAAGACGTTTTCATAGGGTAATCTTAACGTTGACCCCAGTACGACACGCCTTAACCATCTCAAATCGGGACCAAAATGTATGAGTGATATCTTCGACTATAATAGCATCGACTCCGGGGTTGAGGCTTAGGAAATCTGATGTAAAAATTTGCTTCCTACATTTA
>NW_016203087.1:0-2338 GCF_001687245.7 Rhagoletis zephyria
CAAGGATTAAGTTAAGCGCCACCACAACAACAGCTAAATAGTTGACTGTTGGAATGAGTGAGTACGTTGGGAGCGTGACACGCAAAAGTCAGTGATTTAGTATTTTTTAGCAGTTAATTTTGGAGAGGGTTGCGCACAACAACCAAGCAATGCACATTTTGTAGGGGCAAAAAGTTTCTGTACTTTTACATTTGTACAATTGCTTGACATAAATACGAGTAAACACGTACCTACACGCATACATATGTATTTATTTATTTTTAAATTCTTATTCATTTATTTGTGTGTGTGTGTGTGTGCGTACTTGTAGCGTCTTTGCTTGAACTGCTGCAACCAACCCACTGGACCCTTAGTAAATGTCAGTGTCGCTGTCACATCTTTTCTGCTTGCTACTTGTAAGGACTATTTCAATTGCTTGTCAACAGTGTGAACGCATTAAAAATAGTTACAACCGAGTAGCTTCTATAAATGCCTTATTTTCTTTGTGTACAGTGAGTGGCAATAAAATTCGCAAATGAAAAATGTTATGGATTCCTTTTTTGAATGATTCTATGCTATTTTAATTACTCTCGTCTCACTTTGCTGAGCATTCCAAAACCATTTCATGCTCTGGATTAATTCAGCTCCAATTTTCGGTAGTTTAAGTTAGATGCAGTGGTACAATTGAATCCGCAAATCGAAAAGCAAAAAATTCTTATAAATTAAGGTTTAAAAAATGAAAAGGCTATTGTCTTCTAAATTGTTTAAATCAGTTTTCAGCAACGGCAAAGCACACTTTCAAGAAAAAGAAGTTATACATAAAGATATTTATTGTGATTTTCTTCACCTTCACTTTAGTGACATTTTTCATTTAATAATGCAAATATGCGTGGCCTTATTAACTAAAAATACGCCGTTGCTTACACGCAAAACGACTGGCAATGACAATTCGACTGTGAAGGACTCCTACTTATTCCGTTTTCCAATTATTATTTATGCTGATATTTCGTTTTAAGTTATGAAAATTATAAAAAAAAATTGCCATTTGAAGTGCAAAATATGTGCATAGATTTATACAACTTGTTCTATTTACAATGTTTTTTTTTTTGTTTAAGGGCTGTTTACAAGATATATTTTTCGTCATTTCTGTTGATTGAAAAGGTAATTTGCTTTTGCTGTATATTTTCTTGAAGAAATAACGGATTTATGAATTTTTGATAAAAGAAAAATTTCTTTTCAATTTTTTGTGCCTCATTTTATATGAATTTTTCTTTGAAGAGAAGAGAAATGAAGTGCATATGGCACAATACAATGAATAGTTATGCTACATGCATCCATATATATGTCCATATGTATGTATACAGTATATAAGAGTACACACATTCACTTTATCATTACACATGTATCTCATGAAGGAAAGTTTTCATTCGAATTACAAATTCATGCAAGTGTCAATTGTGTACAACTATCTGCTTTTAAAGACAACTACTCTGGACAATCGAAACTTTGTCAAGTCAGAAATGGCACTGATCTTCTTCAAAAGATTTCAGTGTCAATTGCGTTTAAAATTTAATTCTGAGCAGAGCAAATTCTCGCTCCGAATTCTATTTAAAAAAATTAAAAAAAAATTAAAATAAATATCTGACTGGAATTTCGAATTTCGAGCCTGAATCCAACAATTAGGCTCGGTGCTTCTCAGAATTTGTTTAAGGAGCGACTCTTTATGGTGAAAAATTCTATTATTTTTTCTGAAGCATCAGTATGCATTAACCGGTCCGCTTAATCCGCCAAAGATTTTTATCATTGGAATCCAGAGGAATTGACTGCTTTCCAGCATTTTTGTGGGCCTTTTTAGTCCTCTGATATTACCTTCAAAACTGGCTCAAAAATACCCGTTATGGTAGATGTTAAAATATTAAAATGTACTGTAAAATTAAAAAGTGGTTTCTTTATCTTGCTATAGGGCCCCTTAGGTAAGATTTATCTTGTCATCTATTAATTAAGGACGACTTAAGCACGCTATTCGAGTTAGATTAAATGATTTAGTACTTTTTTATTTGTTTAATACTTTTTTTTTAACTTGTCTCCCCCTTCTACTACTTTTAAAAAGTATGCTTGCTGACGAGGAGTATTTAAAAAAATTTCCTTTAGCAATAGAAAATAATATGCTTCTCAAAGCCTTCTTGTGCCGGACATACCAAACTTAGCTTAACCTCTGTTAGTAAAAAACAAGCAAGTGCGCCTATGCCACACTGGAGAAGTGAAACATACGTTACATATCTATTTTGTCTCATAACCCATATATATACATATGTACATACTAGGGTGGGTCAATTAAAAAAGTTGATTCATATCCTTG
>NW_016203088.1:0-2338 GCF_001687245.7 Rhagoletis zephyria
CGATGTGGAAAGGAAATGAGGTGGCAACTGAAGCGTTGAAGGAATGAATATTCGAAGGGGGGATGAACGTCTCGCATAGTCTAGTGGGGTCCCAACTACTGTCCTGTGCTGTTGCATGCGAATGTAGGTATGTGTGTATGCACATATGTAGGTATATATATATATAAACCGGTGGCAGAAATAAAAGGAACGACTTAATCTTACCAGTTTTTGGTTAAATTTATTGTATTGTTTATTTACTGCCAATTTCCAAATAGCTTTAAAAATTCATTTGGCCTTCAAACTCATTTCTTCAAAATATGTATATAAAAAAAACTGCATATAAATGCGTATTTAAAAATTTGTACAAAAATTGCGAAAATTCAACAAATTTTCACCTAAATTTCAAACTTATTGCTCAGAACTTTTAGAAAAACTTTTGGGAGACAGTTTTATGGCTCATTAAAGTTTAGTCCTCTTTTGTTTATTTCAAGCCGCCAAATATTCGCGGTGATTTTTATGAATTTTTTTTTACCGCAGGACTTTTTCGATTTTTTTCATAAGTATAACATGTACAATAGGGTGGTCCAAAAAAAAGTAAAGTCGGAAATTTAATGCTCTCACCCCCTAGGATTGTTCTATACCGAAAAAAAATATACCCCTGTTTTTTTTTTTTTTTTAAAATCAAAATATATTTAGAGGTCGCTCAAAGCGCTCAAAGTTTCCCATGTATTTCGTATGGGGAAAAAAAGACTTTTCGTAGAAATGGCATAGAATCCATGGAAATCAAAATTTTTCAATCTGAAAACTCTGCTTCTCTTCAGAAGACTTCAGAGAATAATGCCCAATTGTTTATTTAAACATTTTTTAATTTTAACTACATATACTTTTTTCGGTATGGACCAATCCTAGGGGGTGAGAGCATTAAATTTCCGATTTTACTTTTCTCCCATACATTTTTGGACCACCCTAATGTACAATCTATGAAAACTGACATTGATTTCTTAAATTTGTTTGTTTCTTTTTGCGAGGGTCCAGCGCCTTATTATTAACTATTTTTTATAGGTACTCAAAAAACCTAAAATGTGTCCCCATTGCATTTTTTGAGGTTTTTAGGGGTCCTATAAAATTTAATTATTAATAGAAAATGGTTAAATAAACAATTGGGTATTGTTGTGGGAAGTCTCCTGAAGAGAAACGAAGTTTTCCGATCGAAAAATATTGATTTTCAAGAATTCTACATATACCATTTCTACAGAAACTTGTTTTTTCCCCATATGAAGTACATGTAAAACTTTGAGCGACCTCAATTTTTTTTTTGGTTTCAAAATAAAAAGAACAGGTTTGAAGTTGTTTTCCAACTTAACTTGTTCACATGCATTATTTTGGACCACCCTAATATACTGCATACGTAGATATATGGATGCTTCGCAGCTTTTTAGCTTAGCAATGTTGGGTCTTCGTACATTTTGTATGACGTAGTGAAAGGATGCTTGGCAAGTGAAAGCAATATTGTTTATAAACAAACATATGTGCACATACATATGTTCATATATCTATGTATATGTTCATTATTTTTACTATTGTAAATGTATTTCTACTTTTTTCGTTATTTCCAATACTTCAACTCATTCTTTATGCTGTCTGCATGGTAAAAAGGAATTTGGGTTATACCTCCAACTTAAAGCGTAATCGTAAGCTTCCCGATTGTGAAAATTCGCTTTGTAATAAATGATTGCGTGAATGGACGGACGAGCGTGTCAACGCGTACAAGAAAAAGGCGTTAAATCTGCAGCAGTGATAAATTTCTCTACTCTACGACTTGTACGTGTGTGTGTGTGCACAGATTAAGTATTACAATAATATTTTGGTCGAGAAAAGGAGGATGAGGTTTAAAATATCAGATGCTAGGTGAATTTTGTTATACTTTAGAAGTACTATACCGGATTTCCACTAGCCGTTCAATGACAAACATTTTAATATCAAAGTTATGCATTCAATAAAATATGAAAAAATTATTTCCACGTTAAAATTTTTAAGTACTTAGTTTTTTTTTTAGTTCTTGTGGAAACTTGTATTTTAACCTTTCGGCGGATTCCACTGTGCATTATCTAAATGGCAACAGTTTTAATGAAAAAGTTGGATCTAAAAGATACTTCTTAACAAAAAATGGTCATTAAGCTCGCTTCCATGTGGCTTGTTTGAAATGATACTAAATTTTTTTCAGAAAATGTCAGAAAATGTTTAATATAAATTCCATTGCCATCCTATCTAGAAGTAAGCGCGCAAAAGGGTATTGCCCTCATGGGTTGGTGTCTTAAATAAAATAGTAATTACGAGACTACATCGAAAGGATCAG
>NW_016203089.1:0-1827 GCF_001687245.7 Rhagoletis zephyria
TTTTTTTTTTCGTTTTCAATATTTTGAGTTTTCTTCTTCTGCTTCTTAATTATATACTTACATGCTAAAAGGGCGCTTTAGCCGTAAGATATTCTTCTGATTTCTTAAACTAATTTACTAAGTAAGGTTTTCAATTAAATTTTTCTCTTAGGTAAGTATTATTTTTCTAATACCTCTTTGGAAATTAATTTATGTTTTTCTACAATTTTCACAATGTATCCTTATCTTTTTTTTTTGAATGAATTAATTCATGAATTTCTTTAACATTTAACATTCAGCTGTGCTAAGAGTTCTAAGTGCTGCAAATTCCGCTTATTTCAATTTTAACTTAACTATCATATCGTTTTCTGCACATCTTCTGCTAGTTTTTAAATTTTTTTGTTTTACGAAAAGCTATCATCTTCACCTTTTTTATAGTTGTATCATTTTAGCATACTGTTTAATTGCTTTAGAGCATCTGCTGCTTACTACATACATACGTGCGCTTGCCAAAATCACACACACACACGTATGTATGTATATCAGCGTGTTGTGCACCTTTCACGCGCACATTGAAGCTTTCACAAAAGCTTTTTGTTTTTTTTTGTTTTCTTAGAAGCTTTTCATTCAATTTCAGCAGTCAAGTTTTATTTCGTATGCTCTATAATTTCATTTACTTTCACGATGCTTTCGTTGCTTCGACAAACTTTTGCCATATCCAATGCACATATTTGTACATATGTAGGTACATACTTACTCAATATACTATTTGTTCGAAATTGTATTAGATTGTAATTGGAAAATGTGTTAGGTTATTATGTATGCAAGTCTCCAAAAAAATAACATTATCAAATTGTTGTTGTCATTTTTGGTATAAAAAATAGAAAAGTTTATAAATGTCATATATATTTGTATGTATCGGAAAAAAATTGATATTTATTTTTTAAATATTTTAGCTTCATTAAATATTTGTTTGCTTCTGCAAAAAGTGTTTATAAACTCCGAGCTAAGTTCATTTCATGGTCTGCCTTCTACCGTTGCAGCGTTTACTACAAATGCACTTACTTCATACATATTTTTTGTTGAGTTTTCATTTTTGTCATCCGTTACATACATATGTGTTTTTTCTATTAGTTGCATAATTTTTTTTGTATTTTTGTCTATTCACTNTCATATGTTTTTTCTATTAGTTGCATAATTTTTTTTGTATTTTTGTCTATTCACTAATACATACATACATATGCATACGCATCTATTTTCACTAAGTAGGAATTTTTGGATATGACTTTTGGTTTTCTTAGATGATTCTCTCTAAATATGTTTGTATAGTTGTGTGTAAATATATTTTTGTGTATATTTTATGATTGTTTACCCATGTTTAATTATTGTTTTATTTTATTTGTTTTCCTTCTAGAATTGCCTTTTTCTTGTTGTTTTGATTAGTTGAGAGAACTTTGAGCGCATTATCGAAGGTTTTATTTATTTTTTTTTTGACAGAAAGACCAAAATTTCGGGGTTCGTGGTGTAAAAAATCTAACATGAAAACATAATGCAATAAAATCTAATGCAAACTTGACTTTTTTCAACAAAGCGTTTTTAAAGAAAATATATCCTAGAAACTTAACTTTTTAAGGCTTTTGAAGCCAAATTTTGTCTAGGTGGTTTATACTAATCAAAAATATGTATGTAACATAATTAGTTCGGAAGTATTAAGAGCTTGCGAATTTGCTTGAATATTTTCTCAGCGCTTGAATAATTTGTGTTTTAGGAGCTGGTTATACTTATGTATGTACATTGCAAGTGCAGGGCATAGACAAGCACCGCATATGAAGCAGAGGTGTAATTATA
>NW_016203089.1:2225-2338 GCF_001687245.7 Rhagoletis zephyria
ATTTTCTCAGCGCTTGAATAATTTGTGTTTTAGGAGCTGGTTATACTTATGTATGTACATTGCAAGTGCAGGGCATAGACAAGCACCGCATATGAAGCAGAGGTGTAATTATA
>NW_016203091.1:0-2337 GCF_001687245.7 Rhagoletis zephyria
GAGCAAATATGACAAATAGCACGACTTGTGAACTCCCTAAATATTTATTAAAATCAAATAGATGGATTTTGAAAATTGATCTCATTCAATAGAAAATTTGATTCCCTTCAATTTGGTATACGTACGCCAAAATAACGTAAGCAACATTTTTTTCGAAATTTTATTTTTGATGCAGAAATGCATCTAGATGCTCTAGGAATATTTCTGCATCAAATATAAAATTTTGAAAAAAATTTCGCTTACGTTATTTTGGCGGTTAGGGCTCGATACGTTGTATAGTTTTTACCAAAATTGAATTAATGTAAAATAATAATAAGGGTAGTCATTTAAAAGCGCAAAACTCTCGAAAAACTGGGCAAACTGTGCAATTTAAAATCCTCGCAAATGAATGCCAAAATTTGTATTGAAAGCTATTTGCACAAAAAGGGCAAGTTTGCGCGGAAATTTTGTAGCGCAATGTGATGTGCAACCCTCAATTAACTATTTTGTTTACTTTCATTTTGAATTGTGCTCAACGCTTTTTCGTAAGACTTAAATATTTTCTTAAATACGAGTTTCAATTGTTCAACTTTTTAAATTAACATTGTCAAATGATTAAATGTCTGAAATTGCACAGAATATAAAATTGTCCTCATGAAACACACTGCGCAAAGTTGCCTAATTGCCCAAATATGAAACTTGCGCGAATCGATGAGTACCCTTAATAAAAAAACACCGTTTGCAGAGAACACCTTTACGCGTAGGCGGCCTTCGGCCGCGNATAACGCATATGAAAAAACCGAATTAATGCATATATGCACACTTTTGTTTGAACACCGAAATAACGCATATGAGAAAAACGAAGTAATGCATACATGCACAGTTTCGGTTCAAAACCGAAATAATGCATATGACAAAAACCGAAGTAATGCATACATGCACAGTTTCGACTCAAAACCGAAATAATGCATATGACAAAAAACGAAATAGTGCATACATGAAAACGAACTTCTTCCTGCGTAGGCGGCCTTGGGCCGCGCTTAGGGATGATAACCCTTACTAAGTAGAACTCTCCTTTCTGTGTTTGCCGGAAACCAAGCGCGAAAGTATTTTTACGCAGAACTTCTTTCTGCGCAGGCGGCATTCGGCCGCGCTTAGGGATTATAACCCTTACTAAGTAGAACTCTCCTTTCTGTGTTTGCCGGAAACGAAGGGCGGAATTATTTTTGCGCAGAACTTCTCTCTGCGTAGGCGGCCTTCGGCCGCGCTTAGGAATTAAACCCCTTACTAAGTAGAAGTAAATATGTAGTTCATATTAGAAAAAAACGAAATTATCCATACAAGGCGAATTAATATAAGGTGATAGCAGGAGTACAAAAACAAAAATTTACATGTATTTTGTTTTTGCTTTGGTGGCATAAACTGCCAAAATCTGTAAGAGTGTGTGTAGAAATTCAAACAAAATTTTTCAATTTGATATCAGAAGCCGTGCGGCGAAACACATACACAAAATCAGCTGAGCTAGTAACACCACCTTATATAAATTCGCCTTGTATCCATATATATAATAATGCATATGGCAAAAAAACGAAATAAAGCATACATGCACAGTTTCGGTTGAAACCGAAATAATGTCTAAATGCACAGTTTCCATATGCGCAATTTCGGTGCCCCTTCTTTTTCTGTGAAGAAAAGGCACTGAACACCTTTTGCAGAGAACACCTTTCTGCGTAGGCGGCGTCGGTCCCACTTTTTTTTAATAATTATTTTACATTAGTTCAATTTTTGAAGAACACTTCAACGTATATACAAAGAATGTATACCAAATTAAAGGGGATCAAATTTCCTATTAAATGATATCAAATTTTTCAAAATCTATTCTTTTGTTTTTAAGAAATCTTTATTTCAAAAATAGCTTATTTTGAACTTTCACCTATGATAATTCTTGTTGTTGTTGTTTCCCCAATTAAAGAGGTATACCGCTATATTCAGCTCAATCATCTCTATCGATCCCAATATTTGTTTTTTTAATTTGGATTTGGAGAAAAAACTGCATTTATGTCACAAGTTTTGCCTTATTGTTATCTACGTTCTTTGGTATTGTCCCTCGTAGGTTTACGTTCTTCGTTGTTAATTTTTCTGGGTAATTGGGCCTTAAGGCAATCACTNCTATTAAATGATATCAAATTTTTCAAAATCTATTCTTTTGTTTTTAAGAAATCTTTATTTCAAAAATAGCTTATTTTGAACTTTCACCTATGATAATTCTTGTTGTTGTTGTTTCCCCAATTAAAGAGGTATACCGCTATATTCAGCTCAATCATCTCTATCGATCCCAATATTTGTTTTTTTAATTTG
>NW_016203092.1:0-2337 GCF_001687245.7 Rhagoletis zephyria
TCATTTCTTTAAATGCTCATTAAAATACAAATGTACATTTCTTCCTTAAACAAGCAAGTCTTTATCACTTTTTATTCTGTCTTTAAAACTTACAAACCCTTAGCACTATATGCGGCATTTAAATTATTTATTGAATATATTTACAAATTAAATTAGTTAGCAATTTAAATACTTATACGGCACGTATGACCGATTTATGTATGTATGTATGTATGTACAACGCCTATTCGCCCAGCAAAAGATTTGCACTCAGCCTTCAACTGTCACCGCACAACAACTTCGCCGCAGTTATGTTCATTCCTCAGTTTTGGTCACCACCGATACAGGCGTTGAAGCGCTGCTCGCCACACTCGGCGCCATGGGACTCTTGGGCGAGGCTGCGGCCGATGAAGTCAACGTCACACCACCACCCGCCACCATTAATGTGGGCACCAGACACGCGAGCGCCGCTGCAGATTGTTGTTGAGTAGGTGGACTGTCACGCGGACTATTACTGCACGGCGGACTAACTTGTGCGGCAGAGTGTAAGGATAGATTTTGCGGGTAGCCAGCAGCGAAGATGCCATTCAAATTACTCAAACCCATGTATTGTGAGAGCAGCGTATGGAAATTGGGCAANTGGCCGGGGATGCCATGTGGAAGGGGAATACCAAGCGGAAAATCGGGCAAGCCTGTAAGGGAAACGGAATTGAAATTGAATTCATTAGTGGAGGTATGGAGGAATGTCAAATGCGTTTTTTTTTTGCATTGCATGCGATGTTAATGAAAATTAGTATATACATAGTAAATTTGGAATATAGTAAACAGCAAGACGGTAGTACATAATTTGTTAATAAATAAAATAATGCGTATCGGAAAACGTTATTCTTTGTTGAGCAAAAAACTTAACCAAAGGTAATTAAAATTACATTAACGTCAATTTGGGCATAAATCAAGTCGCGTGGGCAGTTTGTTATAAATAATGACACGAATAAAAGTGAAATGAGAAGCGTGAAGTAGTTAGTTAAAAAATAATAAACAGATTAAGAGGTTCAGATAAAGAAAATAAATCTGTTTTAAATAATATAAAGAAAGGAAACTACCAACCTTGATCGGGCAGCAGATATCCGTTTTTGTCCTGATTCATAAATTTTTCGCGTTTGCGCCACTTAGCACGACGATTTTGAAACCAAACCTTAAAATAGAAATAAGGAAACAGTTTATAAAAAGTGAGTGCATTTTTTAAACGTTAAGTGTCATAAAAGAGTTTCAAATACATATGCATATTTCAAGAAACGAAATTCGCTTGGAATCACTGCCAAATTAGCTGTATTGCAAAAATAATTGCCGTGTCTAATTCTATGAACAACAGCAACAACCAGCTAACAAGCCAGCTGATAGGCCCACACTACCAACAACATAGATATTTATTTACATACAAAAGTACTATTTATGAACATTAGGGCGTACCATAAAAAAGTTCGTAGTAAACTAAAGTGGTCCAAAAATACGGAAAGAAAAATTTTTTAAATGTGAAGCTCTCATCCCATAGGATTTTTCTAAGTGGAAAAAAATAACATCCGTTTTTTTTTTAAATTTATAGTTAGAACTACCTCAAAGCCCATGAAGTTGTCCATGTATTTTATATGCAGAAACAACACTTTTTCGTAGAAATTGTATGGAATTCTTAAAAAACAATATTTTTCGATCCGAAAACTCTGCTTCTCTCTAGGAGACTCCCTGTCACAAAATCCAACTGTTTATTTAACCATTTTTTAATAATTAGATACTATTTGTATAGGTCTCCGGAAAATCACAAAAAAAAATCAATAAAAACAGTTATAATTAAAAAATTTCCATTTCGAAAAATCCTAAGGGTTGAGAGCTTTACATACATTTAAATTTTTTTTTTTACCATCGTACTGCAGATACACTCACAGATGAAATTACATTTTTTTTCGCCATTTTTTTGTCATTTTTCGTCATATTTTCGGCATTTACAGTCGGAGCATAAAGCATGATAAATATATCGATATTTTTGTCTCTAGGAGAAAATTTTTTTGTTCTAAAGTTCATTGACCTCAAATACCTTGCTCTAGTACATACCAACAAAATTTGAGTGCCTAGCACCCTGACGTACCATCCTAACGTCAATAATTTAGAGCCCTCTAAAAATCATTAAACTTTTGTTAAGGAAGTATTTTGGTTATTCTAGTAGAACTATTTAAAAAATAATAATAATTTATTGCCCAACGTCGCTGTGAGCGAAGAATTTAAAATGGCTACCCCTAGGCTCGGCCAAAAAAGCGTTTTTCGAAATCGCCTTGCAATAATATTTTAGACTCAGGGGTGTACGGC
>NW_016203093.1:0-2337 GCF_001687245.7 Rhagoletis zephyria
ATAACTTTGGACCACGTTAACCGATTTCGATAATTATTTTTGCATCGGACAGGTAGTGCCTCAGAGGTGGTCCCATACTAATCTGGTTTAGATCTAATCATTGGATCATGAAAGATATATACATATATATATTTTTTTTATATGAGAATTGAAGTCGGTTTTTTTGCTTATAAATTATTTGTTATAGTTCCGGTTCGAATTTTATTATGAATATTTTAATTTAAAAATGCCAGAAAAACGCCACGAAGTCAGATCTGCATTTCTGAGGCTATTGCATAAAATTTAATGCTTAATCTGGCCTCGAAAAGACTAACCTGGTCACACTGAAAATATCATTGATTGTTTGCTTGACAGAGACTTAATGTATTGAGTGGATGGCTACCACTGAAGTACCGAAACTTCGTTTATCCTGATTGCGGTAATTTAATTAACAGTTCTCCAGTTTACACCTTCGCTAGATTTTTATATATTTCTCGGCACCCTTCTTGGAAATTATTGAGGTATTAATATTGTTTTCGAAAAGTCAGTATTTTGTTTTAGCAAAAATGATAGAAATTGATGCCCTTTGAAACTGTCCTACAAGTCAGCTAAATGAACAACTTTTTTTTCACAGTAATATGCATGATTCTCTAAAAAATTTATAAAGAAGAAACGAAATCTGTCCTCCATTATCTTTGCTCAAACGTAATGTTTCTTTCAACTACTGGAAAATTTTTGTGTGTGTATTTCAAATGAGTGACCTTACCATGTTTAATCTCGTCTTTGTGTTTGTTTTTGTTGTTGTTTATAATTCGAAAAACATTAGGCAAGAGCATATAGCTACCACCTGCATACACAAACTGACTGTCGGTCGACCTGTTTGCTCGTTGGCCGACCCAACGACCGAGCCATCACCTTAATTGCTGTTTTGCATGTCGCATTGTTTCTACATCGCTGCATTTGTTTCGCGCAGTGTAAATAAAACCGTTATATATGTAAATGCTAGCAAGTAAATAAAGCACATATGTAACTCAGTACATATTTTCTGTTATTTTTTGTGCTTTGGCGGTGCTCAGCATAAATGTCATTAAGCTCAGAATATAGTGCATTCGGATAGGTTATATTAGCCTCCATCAAGCTAAGGCACATGTGATTTTGGAAATGAAAACAATTTTGTAAAGCACTTAATAGGTTTTTTTGGTTACCTAAACTTTTTTCTGGTAACTATTAACGCTTTGCTTCCAAAATAATCGCAAACCAAAAAGCATGTTCGAATCACTCATACACGTTGGCTGCGCCGAACGTTTTTTTACTACAGTACTCCACGCATAATTGACCCCCGGTTAATAGTTTTTCTCGCATAATTGGTTAAAAATATGTGATATCGAAGATAGATATAAAAATACAAACAAAATACAGTTAAATGATTTAAAAAGAACTAAATATTTACGTAAAGAGTAAACTGAATAACAATAAATTAAAAAATATAAAAAATGCTAACAAATATAAAAAAAATCATCGAAAAAGAAGTAAACCATAAAGTTACAAAAATTTGAAACAAATAAAAAGATAAAAGATATATTGAAAAATAAAAATAATAAAAAATTAAAAAAACAGATAATAAAAAAATGAATATAACAAAAAAATAAAAATAATTAAAAAAAATATTAAAAAAATGTATTAGAGCACCAGAAGCCAAATTAATTAATTGAGAATTTCTGTCTGTATGTTTGTACGCGCATCACTCGAATACTAATGCATTTAATTGAATGCAGTTTTCACCGATGTATTGCTAGAAGTCTAATTTAAAATTAAAAAAATAGAGAGTTGCCACGTGCTTCAAAGTTTCAGTTTATGTAAATTGATAAGATAAAGTAAATATGGCAATATAGCTCTCAAAAGAAAGAGGTTTAAAAAGGCCCACGGCCGAAAATATTTTTGTAAAGGTTGCCACCTGTTTGAAGATTTTAATGATATAATGAAGAAAGTCGATACCTAACCTACTTTCTAGATACTTTCGAAAATATAATAACTATCACCCACATTCTTAAAAAAATAGAGAATGCTTCATAAATCGAAAAATAATTTTGAGGCGCAGTTAAGACGCCGGGTATTTGCCAGTTTAATATAAAAAAGTAACGAAAAATTTTAAACTTATTGAAAAAACTCAAGATTTCACAAAATCTTAAATAGAAAACTAAAAAAATTAAAAGCAATCGAAAGCAAAAATTAACAAAAAATTAACCAAAGATAAAAAAAGAATGGTAATTAAAAACTTAAGAAAAATTCAAAAGTGAACATGGATATGCAAGTCTTCTCAACTGGTGCAGCGTCAATCGAAAATAATTTAAAATTTTG
>NW_016203094.1:0-1716 GCF_001687245.7 Rhagoletis zephyria
ATTATTTTTGATGCACATTTATTTGAGGCGTAACCGCGGCAATATCCAGTTCTTTTGAAGTCGGGTCTATTTTCTAGAAGAAATGTAATATTGAGAAGCTTGAAGCCGCCGCACGATCAGTTATGTGATTTAATGTGATGTCCCACATCCTCCATGAGAAATTCTGGAATCTCTGTTACACTTTTCGCAGCAAAAATTAGGGGGATTACCTGGCTATTATGATGTGCTAATAAATTGAAAAGGTGAGAAAACCCAACTGGAAACCGCTAACAATGCGTAAGCCGACTTTGACAGAAAAATGGAGCACGAAAATAAATAACATGAATAAAAATTTCAAAATTTCATGTTTTTGAGTTATATAGCGGATTAGGTTTATAAGTAATTATATTTTTCCGTGAAAAATCGACATATGCTGAGTTGTTACCATTTGTTTGCCATTAGTCCAAAAAAGTATGGAACCCTTACTGCTGAACAGTGGCACATGTCTCACATTTACCGTGAATATTGGCATAAGTCAAAAACTGTCGATAAGTTAATGAAGCTTTTATGTGCCTTGTGCCGTTGTTCATTACATACTTTCAGTAAAAAAGTATTATTTTTTATGTGAAATAACGACACTTTTCGTTTTGTGCCATTGCTTAGCAATACCAGTGGAGTTATTTTCATTTTAGCTAGCTAACAGTTGTTATTTATTTCGTATTTTTTCAGTCGAACCCTCACTAGATCTTTAGAAAAAAGTCATTATTTACATATTTCCCCTACAGAATGACTGAAAATAATCCGGAATAATTAAGTTCCAAGACATATTATTGCTAAATTTCGAAGCACAAAATCTCTAATTGGCTGTACCGAATAATATAAAATTTTAAGTGGTGTGCTTATGGCAGAGGACCCTAGTTATCAAGAAGTACATTCTGCCTTCGCTCGATAAATTCAGTGGATCGTTTTATTTGATACAATAGTTCAAACAAAGTTTAAAAAGTATTCTTTAATCAAAGTTAAATAAAAACAAGTAAGAAAGTCTAAGTTCGGGCGGAGCCGAACATTAAATACCCGGNAGTTCGGGCGGAGTCGAACATTAAATACCCGGCGCAAGTATTAAATACATATATCTCTTTTTCACCTTTCCTAAACCTTCCGCTAGATGGTAAGCCGGGGTGTATCAATTTTGAGTAAATTAGCGTCCTTAAATTTCGATATATTGCAGTTTCAAGCATTTCTGAAATTTACCGTCATATGAAAAGCGGCCGTAATTTTAGTCCGATTTCAATAATTTTCAACGTTTTTCTTTTATGTGGCAAGCACAATAACCATACCGGGTTTGGTACAAATNTTTTCCAAAATTTTACCATAAACGTATTTCTTGGTAAAGAATTGTTGCAAGCATCAATTTTGAATAAATAAGCTTTAATATTTACTGACTTATTGAATATTTTATATTTCTCTAAATTACCGAATATGGGATGTGGGCGTGGTTATTGTCCGATTTTTTAAATTTTCGGCCATTTAGTATGCTGTATCAACGTCAACAACTGTGCCAAGTTTGGAAGAAATTGGTGCAGCGGTTACCAAGATATACACATGTAACCATAAGTGGNAACTGTGCCAAGTTTGGAAGAAATTGGTGCAGCGGTTACCAAGATATACACATGTAACCATAAGTAGGCGTGGCTACGCCAATTTTCCAAAAATTTATAATATTCTTATTTTTGATCA
>NW_016203094.1:1864-2037 GCF_001687245.7 Rhagoletis zephyria
TTTTCGTATTTCCGCAAATTACCGTTATATGGGATGTGGGCGTGGTTATTGTCCGATTTTTTAAATTTTCAGCCATTTAGTATGCTGTATCAACGTCAAAATCTGTGCCAAGTTTGGAAGAAATTTGAGCAGCGGTTACCACGATATACACATGTAACCATAAGTGGGCGTGT
>NW_016203094.1:2213-2337 GCF_001687245.7 Rhagoletis zephyria
TAGTTCCTAAAATATCGCAGTTTTCGTATTTCTGGAAATTACCGTTATATAGGAAGTGGGCGTGGTTACAGACCCATTTCGCCCATTTTCAATACCAACCTACCTTGGATTAACGAAAACCTAT
>NW_016203095.1:0-2337 GCF_001687245.7 Rhagoletis zephyria
TCGGACTGGCAAAGGTGGACTGAAATGAGCTGAACATAACAAAACCTCACCAAAACCCTCAACAAAAAACGTTTTTAGGAATGTCTAATAAACACACAAACATAACAAAATAATAAAAACATAATCTGCCAGCGTTATTGCAAATAAATCAAGCTAAGAGTACAGTGAGCTTTGAAGATGATATGATAACAAAAAAAATGGATAGATGATAGGCTTTTGTGGAGGCATAAAAGAGAGGCACACAGCAAATCTGACAGGNAATATAAATGGATAGATGATAGGCTGTTGTGGAGGCATAAAAGTGAGAGAGAGGGGCACCAGCAAATCTGACAGGACTGCACTGCCTTTATCATCCACCACCACCACCAAAAGTCAATGCCAGTGATAAGGACGGAGCATTATCAGCAGCTGCAGCTGCTAAAGCTCACTTCGAAAGCTTAGAGCACCGAGGAGAGCACAGAGCACTCACCGGTCAAGTGCAGCAGCAGCAGCAGCAGCCGTCGATGACAAAAGAAAGAGAATGGTCAAAGCACAATGATGACACAATACGCAACAGCTGCCTCAAGGCAGTGATTCATTGGGCGAGCAATCGACAGCACCAACCAGCCAGGCAAGTTCACTGTCACCAGGCTGCAGTTTTTCATTATCATCACTGCTTAAATATGCTGCTGCCCGTAAATAACCTCAAACTCGTTTGCTTTTACTCATTTCAGCACTTCCACACACACACACACACACAAATGATGCCGTTTTCGTCACACTGTTGTTTGCATCACCGATAACCATTCACGATCATTGCCAGGCAGGCAGGCAGACGGACTCAAAGTAGGTCACCGCCGGCGTCGTCTGCGTCTTCAGCAGCTGATGTGAGATGGACAACAGTGGCAGAACAGGCAGAGGCAGCACTAACAGGTAGCGCTGATTGTCTCAGTGTGCTGAGACTGTTGTAACATCGAGAATAGCAACAAGGGAGAAAGTGAAGAAAGGAAAGTGACTCACCTTGAAGGAGGAAAGCTGCAAGCTATGCTATGCTTTGCTGATGCTAAAGTTGTCTTTCGTTGTTGAAGTGTCTGTGTGTTTGCTCAGCTTGAAGATGAAGGCGGTGAACAGTGGCCAATGCTGCTGCTGCTGCTTCTGAAAAAATACAAAGAAAAAAATGGTTAAAAATTAGGCATTTGGATTAGGAAAATCTATCAAAAACAGGAGCACTTTTTTATCATAATCAGCGACAAATAGTTTGAAAATAGATCAACAGATAACAAAGTAGCAGCAGCAGCAAAGCTGCATACGAAAAACAGAGGTGCATTTCAACATCATCTCAACAGTGGTGAACGACGATATGGCAATCTCCAAGAAAGAAAGAGAGAGAGAGAGAGAAAGAGAGAGAGAGAGAGAGAGAGAGAGAGAGAAGCAGTCCAAGAAGGCTCTTGAACTACAGAGAGCACAGAGCCAATGAAAAGGAGTTCTCGCAGCAGCAGCAGCTTTCGCAGATTGCACAAGAGAATCAGAGTGAGTGCTAAAAGTGCCAAACACATAAGCTGCTGTACGGCATTTTCTGGCAGTGCCAGTACACAGCTGAAAGAGACACAGACCACAACAAACTGACAATCCGAAAGACAACGACAAAACCTTTTCAGCTTCATTCAATCTTCAGACTTCAAACAGCACATCACTTCACATCACCGATGCATTGATACTTACTCACCTTATTTATACCATCATCTTTTGCTCGAACCTAAAAAAACCTTATCATCATGTCCACCACCACCATCACCCCCGAAGCCATCGCCCGTCTTCGAGCCCAGTTCGAGGCTGAACTGACCACCAGCCCCTCCCACCTCTACCACCCCGTGGACATTGACCGCGTCCGCACCGAGGACTGGCAGGTAAAGCGGTTCCTCCTGGAAAAAGAGGGCAACGAGTCATTGGCTTTCCAGGCCCTTCTAAGCGCCCTGCAGTGGAAGGCGTCCTTTGGAGTGCACGACCGGGGCGACTCCCACTACCCGGCGGAGCTGTGGCTGCTCAATGACATCGAAATAGCCGGCCAGGACCGCCAGGGGCGGCTGGTGCAGTGGGGGAGCATCCGCAACAAGCGGTACTTCAAGCCGATAGCCGCGCTCGCCCGCCAGTTCGTGGCCCACGTCCTGGAGCGAGCGGACCGGGCGGCCGGCGAGGGCGGCTTTGTGATCGTCTCCGATGCGGCCGGCGGCGGCCTCGCCAACGTCGACCTGGAGATGAACCAGTTTAACCAGGCGATCCTCGTCCACTACCCACAGGCACTCAAAGCGATGTACATCGTCGACCTGCCCTGGCTGCTCAACTCGCTGATGCGCCTCA
>NW_016203096.1:0-2337 GCF_001687245.7 Rhagoletis zephyria
CATTTCAGTGCACAAATTTCGTATATATTTATTCAAATTTCGCTAAATATCATTTGATTCCATAATTCATATTGGAACAAAGGTAAGTAAATGGTATAGTATAAAAAAACCACATATCCGTCGTGCATAGTTTACGATCGGCAAGCCCCTGACAATAGCCAGCCGAATATGCTGTTTTGTGCCACGAGGGGGTCGAAGGCGGTCGTAAGGGTGCCCGGCAGAATGATCTCCGGGTAAACATCTGCTCCCAGCACCAAGCGAATCGGAGTTGAGGCGAAAAAAGTAGAATCTGCCAATCGAATGTTGGTATAGGCCGTGGCTATCGAGCGATCGACGCTGGCGGTGGGGCTTATCCGCGCATAATTCGCCACTACTGTTGCGTGCACTGATACCCTTGTAGTCTGCCCATATTTCCCTCGCAGCCGCATCATGCAGCTTCGGTGGTTCCTGCAACCAATCTCTTGCAGTCCTAAACCCCGCACTAAATCGGCCGATATTATGGACGTTGGCGCGCATACGTCGATGGATGCTCGCACTAAATGTAGGCGCCCTCTCGATTCCACCTTAATGACCGCTGTTGGGGAAATCGCCGTACATGGTCGCAATGTCTGAGCGGCGAGCGTTACAGGGCCGGTTCTAAATGCGGCGGGTAGCTGGCGAGGCCAAGTCTCCAGTCTACCCCTTTGCTCATTGCGTCTTGAAGTCGTGTTGTTTGTGTCCCGCGGGCGGAAAGTCCCAGTTTCCGCTCCACGGCGCTGCCGTTGTTCTTCTGGACGGGAAGCCCTTTTTCGTATGAACCGCGGCCGGAGAGACCGAGTCTCCGCTCCGCAGCGCTGTCGTGCCCATTGACGTCGTCCTCCTTGCTTAGGAGCCCTTTTGCGTATGGGCCGCAGGCGGAAAGACCGAGTCTCCGCTCCGCAGTGCTGCCACGCCCGTCGGCGTCGTCGGAGAGATCGTGCTTCCGATCCACGCTGTCGCCTTTTAGGTCCTAACGGGGATCGGAAAGTCCGGGTTTCCGATCCCCTCGTCGATAGTGGGACATTCACTGCCGCTACGGGCTCAATTATTTCGCCCTCTTCTATTTCTGGGCGGAGGATTCGGAAATCCGTTCAGGAGTCCGATGCGTATATTGAGAGCGCGTTGTCTCGTTCTTCTTCCCTGGCAACCTGCTGGCTCCAAGGTCTCCGATCCACGGGCTCTTCGTCGATGTACAGCGTCGTATGATGCTTGCCATGGCATCGATGGCATCAATCGCGGCTGGTGCATCTTTGTACACGATGCGTCATTGACAAGCAATTGCCGCAGAACCCCCCTAACAGGGCCTCTCGCAAACGCTCTTCCGGGGTCTTTGCCCGATATACTGGGCATAGGCGAATTGGGTGCTTACACTCACATAGTCGGCACGCTATCGGGTAACGATGACCGTGGCGTTCAGATTTCTTTCTCAACGTTGAGAAACGAGTCATTGTTACCTGAAATAAGTAATATTACGTTTCGATGGCAAATCTATTGTTACCAATATCGGCTATTATTGATGTATAATATTATTGATATCTGTCTTTGTTATTGAATAAATTTTTTTTATTTTTTTAAATTATTATTATGGTGGTTATGGTTGGGTGGCGAGAATTACATCATATAATTATAGAACCGTGAATGGGCATATATTACTTGCGCGCTCTAAACCCATGTTGGTGTTGGTTTATGATTGACGTGTTCAATTGGTCGTGTAAGGGGTGCATAATATTGCGATATTACCCGAGCATATGAAGATTATGTTTGCTCCTTTATATACATCTAGCGATAAATTTTTATCGACTTAGGACATCTACGCTCATCCGTGAGCTGCCATATTGACATTAAATTAATAATAATGTGAGTTTATTTTGCAGAAAATTGTGTTTAGTTGAATATGAAAAAGAAACAAATCAAAAACTCATGCGGGTGGCCATCCATACGTGGGAGAAATTTGAAAGGAATTTCCCGCACGAGTAAATGCAAAATTACATGATGATTGTGGTGAGCTTTGTTTTCTCACCTTTTCCTGCCACCAGCAGAAGAGTGGCAAAAATAAATAGTTGTGTTTTCGTATTCTCCAGCAAAAAATATCCAGTAACTTGTCAGTAACCCAATTTCGGAGAGTAAGCCAATATTTACTCCCAAAGAGTGGAATATGCAAGAAAGTACGAAAACGCAAAACAAGCAAGAAGCTGCTAGTTTTATGAATCACTGATTAATTTGTTATTTTCCGATTCAATTTTCTTAGACTAGTAGTTCACATCTTATTCTATATTTAAATAGGTTTATTTTGTCAATTGCATCTCTAAAAGCACCACA
>NW_016203097.1:0-2337 GCF_001687245.7 Rhagoletis zephyria
TTGAGTTCATACTAAAAACTAAACTCTAAACACTTCAATACGTCTTATACAAAATTCTGCCCTAACTGCTGTCGCTTTGTGTTGTTGTTGAATTCCTTTTTCATTTGGTTGTAAATATGTTGGATCAGCGGATCACACGGCTATAGCTATGTGCTGTATGTTTGTAGCCGCTCATCGTTGCATGTGTGTCGCATCGGCGTCTTTTATAATATTTATTATTGTCTTATTATTTGCTATAATTGTCTGCTTATGCTTTGCGAGTATGCTGAGTCAGCCGATCACACGGCTTTTGTTATGTGTTGTCTGTTTGTAGCCGTTGATCGTTACTTTGTTTATTATTATTAGCAGGTGTCATATTCGGTGCACTTGTTAAGCCGGCAATGCTGACTGTGTGCTAGGGTGTTGGGTTAACTTATATAAAGGTAGACTGGAGACTAGGCCTCGCAAGCTACCCAACTAGTTAAGCAATATATATTTACATATATAGGTTTTTTGATAGTTATAGAAACGTAAATAGCTTTGTAAATGAAATTTTACTAATTTAAATTTGCTTACACATTTCTGATAAATTTATCCAGCGATTTCACTGAATAATCTAGATAAACTGAAGCCAATGCAACTCTGTCGCAACTCTAGCTGATTTTTCTTGGGCAATGATCGGGATACGCTAACAAATTTTGCACGCAAATACAACAACTACGATATCATCCTGATAGAGATCTGGTTCAACTTATCATCCGTTCTGTTTGTTTTATTTCACTGATAATTTGGCTGCACGGTTTGGTAGAACTGACAAATGAATTCATATAAAAACAGACATTCTGCCATTGTTTATTTTAACTTGCTTCAAATAAATCGACTTTATGTTATACTATGTATATTTATTTGAATTGACATTATTTCATTTAAATATATTTTTCCCTATTTAGAGAGTTAAGAGCATGTCAGACGTGGCAATATATTTCGTATGCAATATACGTATTTCGAAAAGGCTGTCAAATTGAGAAATTTCAGAAAGCAGTTACATGAGCAGTCACACCTTGCATGTAAAGTATCTTTCGAAAGAGGTTTTTTTATTTCCGAAAGGCGAATTGCAGTCACATCTTGCAACTTTCATTTCTGAAACTGATTTCCGAAATGTGACAGAAAGGCCTTTCTGGCTGTTCACACATGTAAATAAAACTTCTCTTTTTCAATTTGACAGCGAATTGCGTGGAAAAGTTGGAAATATTGCCAAGTCTGACACGATCTTAAGTTTCTAAAATTTCTTTATCCTAATGCTAGTAGTATAAAGTTAGTAATACTGAACTCGATAACCAAAGAAAACACCACTATTGTCGCAAGTGTAAACAAAACACGGGTCGTTCATGTAACAGAGTGCTTAAACTTATAAGATTATCTGCATGATAAAGTTATCGGTTTAGATTAATACCACTATTATAAATATCTCTTTGTTCTTTTAAGTCGCAAGACTGTAACAAATAAATAAATAAATAAAATAAATAAATAAATAAAAGTATTAATAAAAAATGTACCTACTTACGTAAGATAAAATTTTATAATACAGCTGTTTAAAAAATCCATGATCAAAACGTAGCATTGTTGTCACCAATTTTTATCGAACAATACATAATTAACATAAATATTCTGCCTATATGAATAACACGTGCGTCATCTACCTACTTACTTGATAAGTACATTTTATTGTTGAATTTAATGTGAGGTAAAAAACACATTAAGGGCCGTTTTCTCAAGTAGGTTTTAATGTTTAATTGAACTTTAAACACATTTTTTCGGAAGAAAAATTGCAATTAAAGCGCAGAGAAATTTTAAAACCTACTTGAGAAAACGGCTCTAATACCATGTCCCCACCAAAAAGTTAACCATCTCAAATCGAACACACTGCGGTTTGAGGTTTATAAATCAGTACAAATGTAGAGAACAGTGTTCGGAACTAAAACTCGATTCAGGACTAAAACGCTGCAAAAATCGGACCAAAAACAAATTTTCCGTACTAGATTAAATTTTTTATTTTCGTTTCTGACATTAATTGTTTCACTTAAATATATTCTATTCATGCAAAATAAAAACGTGAGGCAATGTAAGGATAATATGTTACATATTTAGGTAATTTTTTAGCATTTTCTATAAAGTAGAACATACCTAACACTTAATTTTTTAAAGAGCAAGGATCTAAACCTGTTTTAGGTTAGGTTAGGTTAAACGGGCAGCTCTGAAAAAGACTCGGAGGCCGCAGAGGCCCATTGTGATGCCCATGGGGGTTACCACCAAGCCTATCCCTACATGTCTTCGAACCATTTTGATTTTCTGGCGAAT
>NW_016203098.1:0-2337 GCF_001687245.7 Rhagoletis zephyria
AAAGCGATCCAATTGAGGAGACAACAACAGATGGTCGGCGAGAAGAGGAAAAAGAGAGAGATGGTTGCAAAATTGCGTCATTCAAGGTGGACAAACACACACGGACACTTCCGAGTGGCAAGAACTGTTTGCTGCTGCTGCTGCTAATTCTGCCTGAGGGTTTTTTGGAACACCAAATTCAATCTAGCTTGTTAAGTGACTGTGTGTTTAAAGTGCCACTCGACCAAAATAACCACCATCACCGCTCTAGCTACCAACTCTAGCTAAACTCTGCTTCAGTTCATCGAAAGCTTCAGTGTGTTCATCAGATCAAAGGTAAACAATTCATTAATCACCGACATCGAAGGAACAGCAGTCTGCTGAACTGTGCCTGCCTGAACATTTCTTGAACTACTTGCCNGGCTAAACTCTGCTTCAGTTCATCGAAAGCTTCAGTGTGTTCATCAGATCAAAGGTAAACAATTCATTAATCACCGACATCGAAGGAACAGCAGTCTGCTGAACTGTGCCTGCCTGAACATTTCTTGAACTACTTGCCACCAAAGTGTAATTAATTAACCATAGACGCACACCACACACACACACACTTCGAAGCAACATTGACAGTCTTTAAACACATTTTTGGTAGGCACTTGCATTAGGTTGATGTCGTCCTAAACACACACACACACTCACAAACTGCTGCTAATGATGTTCGATGATGGTCATTAGCTGCGGCGATCTGTCTGACCGATGGAAAATGAGAGAGAAAGAGAAAGAGCGAGCATTTTTCTGAAGAAAGTTTTAGTTGCCGCAAAAGCTGCAGCAACTTTCGAATTAGTGTGCGGCGAATTAATTTGGTGGCCTCCTAAGATGAAGCTGCTGCTGCTGCTGCTGCTGCTGAACTTTTACCTTGCCACCGCCGCTGCTGAACACATTTTGGCAAGATTGATTGACATTTTAACACTTCCACTTGCATCTGCTCTCTCGTTTTCTCTCTTTCTCCGGTAAGCCTTAATTAGCAGTGTGATTAATTATCATCATCAGCAGCAGCAGAAGTGTCACTGCAAACCATAAGTTATGCTCGACCTGACACAACTCATTTGCTACTCATTTGATTGGCGGTGGTGGTGGTGGTACAAATCGTCGATAATCGTCTTATCGGCGGCGGTAGCAAAGAAAAATTACACAGCACTAAATGCCAAAAATGTCGATTCAAAGTAGTAAAAAATAAAATAGAAAAAAAGCTCGAATGCTTCTAAATCTGATTCAAATTGTGCGTTTAGCAGGTAGGTCAAACGCCACCCACACACATGATCGAGGCCAGTGGACGACGACATTTTGGTTTGCCAATTCAATAACAGTAATAACAGCAAAATATTATTTTGTCCCGTCAATTCAATTTTCAAATCGCTAAAAGTGGTTATCAGCAAGTTTTTAAAAGAGAACAGCGTTTTTTGCCGAGTGCAACAGCGGTTGGCTAACTGTTACCGCCACCAGTCAATTCGATTATTATCGTGAGAATCGCCAAACTGAAAATAGAGTGCGTGCCGACCACAACCAACCAACCAACCAAGCTACTAAATTGAACCACAATCGATGACCTAAAGACTTCAGAGCTACAAAAAAAACAGTTATCGATGCAATTTGATCAAGAAGAGAAAAAGAAGAAAGAGAGAGAGAACCGGGCTAAACTAAACTAAACTGCCGACATGACACAATAGTGCACCGAGAGAGAGAAAGAAGTTCACAATTTCTGAAAATCGGTGTCATCACTCNTGCCGACATGACACAATAGTGCACCGAGAGAGAGAAAGAAGTTCACAATTTCTGAAAATCGGTGTCATCACTCAACCTTTTTGTTCAGCTACTCTCCTCCTCGAGCGGTCACGACAAAAAAAGTTGTGTGCACTGGTTACAAAAGGAGAAATGAAATAGGACACAATCAAGAAAACTGAACATGTTGCACACTTTTTTTTAAAGCCCAGGCTATAAGACTACTGTTAATTGTGCCAGCAATTAGCGATTTGTGTATACGGCTCAAAACTATCTCTCTCTCTCTCTCTCTCTCTCTCTCTTTCTCGCTGAGTGCAATTGGATAATCAGCAGAACCAGCAGCAGTGATATGCCAGTTGGACAAAAAGAGGAGAGAGAGAAGGGCGCCAGGAACAACGTTTTAATAATGTGACCTGTAACCGAGATCATAGGCAGCAGCAGCAGCAGTAAATAGTATATCGCATTTAATAGCTTGCAAAAACTTGCTAGGTGGCCATTGTCGGTGGCTAATGGCTTATGACAGAAAGAGACTGGACTGGACTGGACACTCTCCGAAGAGTCTAATTGTCGCCCAGGTTGGTC
>NW_016203099.1:0-2336 GCF_001687245.7 Rhagoletis zephyria
CTTACAAGGTCAAATACATACATATTTCATATACACATAACTACTTATGCACAATTGTGTATATTTCCCCAAGTGAGGGTCATTAAATTTTTCCGAAATTTGATCCCAATTTGTCCGTAATTAGTTTGTTTCACCTTTGTGCAATATTTGAGTAGCCAACATTTGTACAAGCCAACTAATTGCTAGCCACCTTTCTCTGCGCTTTTACAAATTAGCAAATTCAAAAGCTTTTCCAGCACAAAGTACTCGTTATAAGCAAGAGCTTTTAGCTAGGAAAAAATTCATGTGCTGCCTGTTGCTTTCGGCTATTCCAATTTACACTAGTTTACAAACTACTATATAAACTCGATGCAAAAATATTTTCAGCTGGCAGAAGGTCCGTTAGAAGAAAGAAAACTCTATAGTTTGAGCCATTAACCACGGCGACACTGTGTGAATAACTGATGAACCGACTGATAGGGCCTTAAAAAGGCAAGCATCGAGTGATCAGAAGGCGCTCGCCTTCGGTGGAGTCCAGGGAAGGCGAAAGCCTGCAAAGCAATTGGTCCTGATGGAATATGCATGCTGATGCTAAAAAAATCAAGTGCGGCGGAATGGTGGTCCCACTACTAAAGCCGAGGAAACCAGCCAACAAAGCGGAATATTACCACCCGGTAACTCTCTTTTCCCCAGTAGTGAAGTTGCTTGAGGTCCTGTTGCCACCTGACGCCAGCGAAGCATCAGCATGGCTTTGGCCACTACTATCCTTAACTTTTGGCCTCAACCGAAATCGGCGTTGTGAGGGAACGCTCCTAGTAGTGGTGGACTTGTCAGAAGCACTTGAAACCATTATCTGCGTGGTCGGCAGGCGCCAGTAACCTTTCAGGATCAAACCTCTATAGCAAGGCGAATTAAACAAGGAGTGTCACAGGGTGGTGTCCTATCCTATGGGTGTGTTCAGAAATGCATCGAAATGCGGAAAATTTTACATTAGGGTGCATATAAATATGTGGCAAGTTGGACAATTTTGTCTTTTCCTTAAACTTGTGTTATTGCCGACAAAAATGCAAGGCGGACTATTATGAAAAACTTGTAGTCCTTTTGCCACGACCATTAGAAATTATATATCGTTGGAAAATAAGCCATTTGCGAAAAAAAATCAAAATTTTTTGCAAAAAAAACAATTGAAAAAAATGTAGTTTCCACCAAAAATCACTGAAAAATTATTTATAAATTTTTGCACTACTTACATTACTATTCGCAGTACTTAAATGTGAAAATTTTTAGAAGCGTCCTGTGTTGATATTTATTCGAAGAAAAAATACCTACAGATTAATGTTTCGATGTAATTCGGAATACATGCTAAATCGAATTTTCGGAATGTTCGAAAGTTCTAATAACAATTCGGAGACTAGAATGCAAACGGGAATACGCAAATTCGACGTAGTGCAGGATTAGGCACTAAGCACATTGTACAGGGAGATTCAGCTTTTCAGACAGACCCAGAGAAAAAAGTCCCATGGCAAAGCGAATTTATACAAAGTGGTGTTACTAGAATTCGCCGCGATCCTTCTGAATGTCAGTGATGTGTTTGTTGTACTTTGGGGTACCTCTTGCCGTCATTTTGCGTATAAATTCGCCGTGTCCCATGGTGTCAAATCGCAAGATCTCGGCGGTAGTTTGACACCGCTGTTTCTTAAGATAATTCGTCTGAAAGCTTCGTTCACAATAGGGCCATTGTTTCAAGTGCTGTGTGACAAATGGCAAGGTCCTATTGTAACTACACATTGTCCAAGTCCATGCCATCTAATTCAGGCCATACAAAGTTTGTTAACATGTCAGTAACAGCGTTACTAGCATTATTTTCGAAGAAGTACAGCCCGATGATTCCGCTAGCCCAAAAAGCACACCAAACAGTGACTCATTGTGGTTGCAGTTTTTTTCTTGAATGACATGTGGATTTTCAGTACCCCTAAAAATCGGCAGTTATGCTTGTTGNCTTCTTGCAGAACAACCATTTTCATTCCATGACTAAAGGCTCTGTTATGCATACTTGGCATTGCATGCACTGCTATACCATTTTTACGTAGAAATCAAAAACCAACAGACTTCTACGTATGTAATGCTGTGCGTTGAGTAACCGCTTACATACGAAGCTCATTTAACAGATTTCTTATGTGGCAACACTCAAGCAATGCCAAGTATGCATAACAGAGCCTTAAGTCTGCCAAAGCCTGTAGTACCTTGAATTACCCTTAAATTTCCCTACACAAGTAACTCGTGAGTCGATACATTTATAAATCGTCCTTCTACAAAATAAGTAAAAAAGCTGAGTAACCAGTTTTGCGAGGAACTTA
>NW_016203100.1:0-2336 GCF_001687245.7 Rhagoletis zephyria
GTGTGTTGTATTCTTTCCTTCCTTCTGATGAGCGGTGAAAGATAGAGCAGGCGACTGAGGCAATGTAGGTAGCACAGACAGTTCAGTCAGTGCACTAACACTCCGCCGGCATTGAAACTCTGAACACAGAGACTGTAGTGAACAGTAGTACACTACGGCTGCGGCGGCTGCTGCTGCAAATGACTGAATGAGTGGAGTTGGACTTTGTGCTTCCTACACTTCTTCTTCTTCTTCTTCGCCTGTTGTGTCTATGACTGTGTTTGTATGTGATGGCAGGAGACACAACAGAAGAAGAAGGTAGCACACAGACAGACATACAAACAAACTGAGGAGCTATCTGCTGCTGCTGCTGCTGTTGCGGTAATGGCTAACGTGTGGTAATGGCGGCGGCGGTGGTAGCATAGTAGTCATAGTCAATGTGTCAATGGGAAAGAGAATGAGAGAGTGAGAAAGTGACTCTGTCTGTGTGTGTGTGTGTGTGTGTGTGAAAGCGAAAGCAATAGTTTTTGTTGTTGTCTCCGTTGATGGGAGAGCGAACGAAAGTACTGCAGGAGTTAGAGTTAGGGCAATGACCACTGAGTTAAACTGGTGGTGGTGGTGGTGATGGTGATGGTGATGGTGATGGTAGTGCNAGAGCGAACGAAAGTACTGCAGGAGTTAGAGTTAGGGCAATGACCACTGAGTTAAACTGGTGGTGGTGGTGGTGATGGTGATGGTGATGGTGATGGTAGTGCTAATAATGTGGGCTAATGAGACTGTGTCTGTACTCTACATTAACTTCGGCTGCTGCTGATGATGATGATGATGGTGGTGGTGGGAAAGCAGAGCCGGGGTGATATTGACAATCAAAGTGCTTGCTCGTGATTTACACTACGACTACACTCTAAAAAAGAGAGGATGACCAATTAACAATTGGCAGACGATTGTAGAGGCGGATGTACAGTCTGTACAGTGTGATGTACAGTAGAAATCTCATTACCATCAACTCATCACTACCGTACAATGTAACCTTGAGAGAGTCTNTACACTCTAAAAAAGAGAGGATGACCAATTAACAATTGGCAGACGATTGTGGAGGCGGATGTACAGTCTGTACAGTGTGATGCACAGTGGTAATCATTATCATCCCATCATCACTACCATACAATGTAACCTTGAGAGAGTCCTATCACCAGTACTTTCGCTGCCTCAGTGCAATGGGACTGCTCAATCCTCAATCGATCTTCTCTTCCTATTTCCCTTTTCTTTGGCCATTGTTTCAGCTTGTGACTGTTAACATTCTCAGTTTGCGCTCCTGAAAGAGCAATGAAAAGGGAATAAAGTAAGCAAAGAAGAAGGAAAAAAGTTAACAGCCAATCTAAACAAAAAGTTGACTGTTCAATAGAAGAAGAAGGCGGCGGCAAAAGTTAGAGACAGACAGAGAGTGGTTTGCCATTTGGAGAGTGTTATCATCACTAGGAGAGAAAGAGAAAGTCTGTGTAAACAAACTTTGGAGCTCTCTGTGTGTAAGTTGCACAGAAGGCAAGGCGACCTCTTCAGCAAAGATGACCAGATACTTTCATCATCTTCGCCTTCTTCTTCACATTCGTCTTTCAATCACTGACGAAGTGCCTGGAGAGTACACAACAGCAGCAGCAAAGGCAGCAGCAGCAGGACGATTGCACTTTACCACTTCTTATCGGTGATAAGAGGAAGAAGGGAAGGCAAGGCAAGGCAAGTATAAACACTGCGGACCCAAGACATCTGACGACTGATAAGCGGACGATGCTGAAGTGACGCAACACGAAAAAAAACTGCACTGGGCAGAGAGCTGAACTTTGAGAATGAGAAAGACAGCTGAAGATGCTCTTCAATAAAAGGAGAAAAAAGTGAAAGTGCCTCTGTGAAAAAAGAAAACCAAATGCAAACCGAAATTGAAATGATAATGTGTGACAATTGGTTCAAGGGGCGAACTTCAAGAGTGTACCGGTAATTTGAGCCGAAAGAAAAACCCGAAAAGGGAGGCAAAACTACGAGCAATGATTAATGGAACGCTACATCGGCGCAGAACAAGGTTCTTCTTCTTTTTCTTTCGAGGGAAAAGAAAATGGTCGTACAAGAGCAGCATTTCCTCTAATGGAAATGGACGACATGATCTAAAACATCAAACCCTACTAAAACATAGGAGAGAATCGTAATGCTACGAGGAACAAGAGGAGGAGGATCACCACTAGACAAGACAATGTCTAAATTAGAAAAACGATGATGGTGATGATCATCACCAGTGATCGAAGTAGAAGACCGAAAAAGCACTTTTGAGCGCTCGAACCATTCCCACTGCCTTCCCGCCCTTGTCA
>NW_016203101.1:0-2336 GCF_001687245.7 Rhagoletis zephyria
AATGTTCGGCTCCGCCCGAACTTAGACTTTCTTACTTGTTGTTATTATTTTTTATTCTACCTTTCTTATTGTTGCTGTAATTGTTATTGTTATGTATATGTATTGTTTTTTCTTCTTTCTATCCATGTACTTTGTATTCATATTATTTTATTTTTATCTATTTCTTATTTAATTTCATAACTGGTCCACGTTTCTTGGAATTATAAACAAAGAAGCTGTGACTGCTAGCAAAGCTTAGCTGTTGGGATGAAGGGAGTGCAGTAGGAGTGAGTGCTCGTGTGTGTGTCAACTAAAAAGTTGAAGTTGAAGTCAGAGTTGAAGCTAAAGCTGGATGCAGCTCGGAGTCGATTCTGAGGATGGAGTTTGGACTGTTGTTATGTGCGGTTGGTTGCAGTTGATTTTGATTTTGACCGACAAACGAACTGCTTTATAAGTATGTACATGTGTTATAAGTGTGCTTACAAGCATATGTTTATATGTATGTATATATGTATGTACATGATTGTTTTTTTATTTATTTTTGCACAAGCGCTTGTGGATGATATACTACGACGAGTAGGTACTAACTTGCTTGCATAATTTTTTGTAAGGAGCAACCAACCAAAGGCTCTTGTCTGCCTTCTTCTTCTTCTTCTTTTAGTAAAACACAAAAAATAATGCAAAACATAAAAAAGTAAAGGGTATAAACCAGTTAGTGAAAATAATGAGACGTCTACGCTTGTTGTTGGAGAAGCAGTATTGCTTTGCTTGCGGAGTGTGATTTTTGTTTATGTAAGCGTAAGAAAGTGATTACTGGATGGTAGTAAGTGTGTAATAAAACTAGTTTATGAGATGAAATCGAGATAACAATAACAAAAAGGGAACTGTAAGTAATTATTGCATGATTCCACATAAAACTTAAGTGTTCGGAATAAGGATTCTCATTACCTAGTTAAATTAGTGAGTAGAAAATTTTCAGACTTAAAATGGCATATGAAAAACATTGGAAGTTTAAAAAAATAAAATAGTTACATCTCCAAAGCTTAACCTTTGTGCATGAAAAAATATATCCATTCCCATCCAGGCTTCTTCGTTTTTAAGAAAACCGCAGAACAAAGTACTGAGAAAGAATTTAGTTACGTCAACTAAGCATATTTCTCCCAACACATGATTTGGTTATGGGTACCATCGAGTGTGATTGAAAATATAACGATTAAGATACTCCTACTTCAGATAATAAGCATATACACTTAGGTCTTTTTTATGCGGCACATGAGTTCCTCAGAAAGCCGCCTAAAAAAAAAATCTCCATAAAAAAGTTCCTTGCTTTCATAAAAAACAGGGGATGCGTTCCAGCATTTTAAAAAATCGCATATATTCAGATACTCCATGTATAAGTTATAAAAAAAAAATTATAAAAAGCCGCATAAAAAATCCAATGAGGCAATATTAAGCAAAAAAAAATAATATTTCTTCAGTTCGATACTTATTATGCCATTTAAAACTGAACATTAATGAAATAAATAAAATTGTTTCTGTATTTTAACCTAAAACAATACCACATAAATACATGAATTACGTAAGTATACAAAGACAAATTATTTATCAGGAGAACTGTCTCTTACACACTAAAAAAAGTGATAAAAACTCTCAAGAAACCAGAGACCCAGAATAATAATTAATTTATGGTGGAGTTTTCAACAAGTTATCCAAATTTCCGTAAGAGTTATAATAGTCTTTTGGTAGTACATAATTATGTGTGAGAAAATTTTTTAAAGTCATCGATAATTATTATTTTAAGACTTATATCATTAAGTCTTTGCATAATAATTATCAGCGAGATAAATATTTCAAGGATTTTTATTTTTAGACTTATTTTAAAAAATCTTGTCATAATAACTATCATTGAGATAAATATTTTTAAGTCTTCAAAGACTTTTATTTTGAGACTTATATTATAAAAGTCTTTTGACAATAATTATGAGTGCGAAAAAATTTCGTAAATAGTGCCGAACGGGACCCAAATCAACCCCCAACTGTTCCCAAACTACTCCCGAAGTAGTCCAGAACTGGAGCCATCCTAGCCCCGAACTGGTCCCCAACTAATCCTAAAATACACCTGAACAAGTCCCGTCTTTTAATACTTAAACTACTTTTTCGCGCTAATAATTATTATGAAAAGAATTTTATAATACAACAACAAAGTCTTTGAAGACTTAAAAATATTTATCTCTCTGATAATTATTACGAAAGGACTTTTATAATATATGTCCTTGAATAATAATTACAGATGACTCGAAAAATATTTATCTTCATCCTCATCTTCATCTTCATCTTCATCTTCATCTCCATCTTCA
>NW_016203102.1:0-2336 GCF_001687245.7 Rhagoletis zephyria
GTGCGCACATTTGAAAAGCCAATCTGATTGATGAGCAGTTTTTGAATATATCTGTGGTTGAGAATTGCTTTAATTTTTTAATTTTTTAATTATTTTGAAATATATAAACTAGTTTACTTTTAAATTTTACATAATTTTGCGAGTAAAAATTTTTCTGGTGCTTATTTTAAAAATGGATATTTAAAAAGGACCTAGGAAGCGAGTTAAATTATACTTAGGACAAGTAAACTTAAATATTCGAGTTATATCTCAATTAGTTCCAGCCGCTAGGAATTGCGAGTTCAGCTTCTATTCTTCCTTTAATAATTAAAAATTATTTAAAATCAACGCGATTAAGGCCAAATCAAAAAAAATTAATATAAGCTTTTTTAAGAGTTGAACAAGTCGTGAGTCTAGTCGAGCAGACAAACACAGCGTACTCAGGATTCTTAACTGAAACTCAAAATTTTGGCTTAATGTTAAAANAAAAAAAAAAAAGGGTGCCACATTTGAAAATTTTTCTTTTGTTGGTTTAATGTTCACTCATTTTTAATAAAAGTATAGCTCGTTCTATAAAAACAACCATATATTTCAATTAAAATTTTTTTAAGAAAATTAGAAAAAATCTACAGTTTTCAACAAAATTGCATCAAGGCATCAAATTTTTGAATCAGAACTAAAAAAATCTTATCTTAAAATTCGCATTAGTTTTTAATTTTTTTTTTTTTGCTGGCGCTCACGGAATTGACCACAACCAAAAAATTTTTGCAGTTTTAACATACGGGTATCATTTTTAGGCAAAGCTGTGTATTACGAAACATAAAAAATGCTATAGAGGATTTTCATTTGAACCGAACCGAACCGAACCGAACCATTTTTTGGAGTGGTTTTCGGTTCGGCTTTAGCACTTCAAAATAAAAACGGTTCGGTTCGTGGTTCGGCTCAAAGACCAAAAATGCGATGGTTCGGTTCAAAAACCGGTTTGCAGCCCTGTTTGTTTAGGGGTCATTACAGAGGAGACGACCCCAGAGATAAAAAAAAATATAAATTTCATAGATTGCGTTTAAATCTGTGACAACACCAAAGCAAATAAAATTATTATTTAGAACTCAATTTCTTTGATTTATTTTAAAAATCTTTTATCAAGTCGTCATTCCCCGTGTACAATACTTTAAGACAATACTGAGTTACTACAAAAATAAATTTATGGTGAGAAGTTATCAGCGTTCAAAGAGAGTATGTCTGTTTTTAGCGTAACATATAAATAGTTAAGCTTTCCATTCTTCAAATAAGGTTTCTTTATAAAAACCATAATAAATATTCACATCAAGCCAGTAATGTTCATTTTACGCACGAACTGTGTGTCCTCAATAACCACCTGTCCCGCCCGTCACAAGCTAAATGGCATTTTTTATTTTAAATATCGTAATGCCATGAAAGCGTACAATTACCTACTTACGAGAAAAGCGCTTTGCACGAATTATTTATAGATTGTCTAAAATTGGGAAACGAATCCATAAACTCAAAGAGAAATGGTAAATTTTCTTTCAAAATTATAAAATTAAGTTCTATATTTTATTAATTTCGTACTAATCTAATATCTGATAAGTGTTCACAATTTTAAAATTTTGAAATTAATAGTTAAAGAGAAAATAATTAAGGTTTGAGCAAAACGCGTTAAAATGTCCCGTCCGTCATGTTGAAATGGCCTTAACATAACTTTATTTAGGGCCGAATTCTCAACTAGGTTTAGAAATGTCTCTGCCCTTTAAACACAAAAAACACTTTCTTGAAAAGATCAGGAAATTTTAAGATCAATTTGAATTGAAGTAACATATAAAAAAAAATTTAGTCAAAAATGTATTTAAATTTTTGCTTTTACCATATCCTCAATTTCAAAATTCTGTAAATTTTTTTTATTTTTAAATTTTTTAAAAAATTCTTTTTTGTATACTGTCCCAATAATTTTCCAACAGCTAGGAAATTTTGAATTTCTTATTACTTTCGGAAAGTTTTAATTCTTTTCCTTTAGCAGAACTTGGGTAAATACCGTCCGCGTGGATACATTTTCACGGCAAACAAAAACGATTATGTATAAAACTTGCTCTCAATATTACCACCTGAACAACGAAAACAATAAATGCTCTTAGTCTTTTGCCAGCCGTGACAGAAAGAAACTTTAAAAAATTTAATAGCTTGGGGTGTGGCTAAACTCATAATAAAAGATACGCAGAATAGCCGAACTGGGGTGAAAAGTACCTTTCTGCATGCCAGTTGTAATGTCCAACTACAGGCTTTATTATTATTTTCTAGAAGCTTATTGTCTTCATTTTGCTTATAAAGCTTTCGTTGTACAT
>NW_016203103.1:0-2336 GCF_001687245.7 Rhagoletis zephyria
TGAAGAATGAATGAAAATTTCGTTGGTCGAGTTCGGTGTTGGTCGGCGCGGCGAAACAGACTCAAGGCGAAGAATGAGTGGAAGAGCAGGAAAGTACGAAGACAGATATGGCGACATCTGTGAGTGATATTTAAAACGCAACTATTTGCGGCTGAGGCAAGTTGGCAGTAGTGCTTATAAACAGGAAACAGGAACTCTGGCAAAATTGTTTAAAAAGATATGGCATTACTGTTTTGATTTAACGATGGAAAGAGGAAGGAAATTGTCAATTTATTTGGATGGTTAATTGATCTGGTAAGACGGAAGCAGCTTGCAAATTTACGAATGGCTTCAATAGATTTATCAGAGTGTACAGGCAGACTTTCAAATCGGCTTCAAATATTTTGAAAAGATTCAGATTAAAAAGCTTGAAATGTTGGTTAAATTTGCAGAATCTTTATAGTTTTACGATAAAGTTTGAAATATAGATTTATATGGTGTTTGTTGTAAAACCAGCTGATAGATAGATTTTATAAAAAAATAATAAACATAAAAAAAGACAAATAGCCAAATCTGGTCAAAATATCGCACTCCTATTATTTTGTCGACCACTATACATTTGTAAATCCAACCTGCATTCTTTTGATTACAAATATGTAGTCCGAATTTCGGAGGATTTAGGAAGTAACTTTAAATTGCAAAAAAAAAAAATCGGAGGATACGAAAAACCAATAATCTCAGTAGACACAAATGGAATCGAGTGTGTATGAAATTTATAGATTGGACTTAAGTGTTAATCAATTGACAATTCTGAAGACATTTAGTAGAGGAAATTAGGGGCTATCAACACAGCGCGAAAAACACAATTTGTAAAATAAGTATATGCAATTGCAATTAAATATTTTAAATTATAGGTAATTTATGCGCAAATCTAAGTTTCGCTGAACGATTGCACGCCAAGTTAACTTTTCTAGTTATTATTATTGCGACCCTCAAGTGAGACATTCACAATTTGCTCAGTTTTACCCTTTTCACATAAGATAGGCAACACTTAAACCATAATAATTATTAAATCTGACGTTATGTTTAAACTTGTTTTTTTTCTTCTTCGTTGTTTATGAGCACTTTTTGTCCCCAACTGCTCCACCGCGTTGTTTGCTTATGTGTGGCGCGGCTTAGCGCGGAGATCAGCGCCATTAAAAGTAGTTCTCGCCAACAAAATCCGGTCGCAGTTTCATTTCAGTTTTGAGTTGGCATCCGTCGCGAACGAACGTGAGTTTTTTGGATTGCGGACAGCGCGAATAATTAAATCGATTTTGGAGAATTGGAGAAGTATACATACATACATAGTCGCTCAAGAGAGAAATATTCAAAGCATATTATATCGTGTATTAAGGTACAAAAACAAATTGAGAAAAAGCCCGGTTTATTCTTGCCACGAAAAGCTAATGAAATTTTAATATGTTTTTAAGTAATAAGTCAATAAGTCGAGTGTATAAACCTTTAATTATAAATTGCAAGTAAACACGTAGGCTAATTGGAAAACCAAGCATAGCGACGGACTTAAGCGAGAGTCTTACGGAGCCCCCAAGTGTTTTCGAATTGCTAAAATTTAACTGTGTGGATATGTATGTATTTTCAATTGACTGCGCCAAGAGCGCTGCTCAAAAACTAGTTTTAAGCGCACGCGGCGCAAAGCGGCAGGGACGACGACTGAGCGTGAGTTGAGCGAAGAAGAGCAGCTCCATATACTGGAATTTGTTGTAAACGCTGGCGTTTCGTGGCCGGCGTGGCGGGCTCTGCTTTTTGCCAGCTTAACTTGCGCTGCTGCGGTCATAGCAGCTACATATGTACATACATACATACATACATGCATATGCACATACATATACATATATTGCATTGTAAACAAGAAAAGAAGGAGCAAAAGAATACCCACTGCACGGCATAGGAAAACGAAATAGTAAATACTGNCTTTAACAACGACGCAGCTGCGCGTCATCAGGAAAATAAAAACAAAAGCGGAAACAGAGCCCGACGAAGCAGAGTCACAGAGACCGGCAGCAGCAGTAGCGTAGCGTAGCGCAGCAACAACGCCGCAGAAAACATTCTCTTCTTTGCCGTCGTGGAGTTAACAACGTATTATTTCTGGTTCAAGAGCGTCGTCGTGTTGAAAAATTCCAAATTTGCAGTGTTTTTCGGGTTTAGTGTTTTGAATTATTTTGCATACATATAAATAATACAAATCATTTAAACTGAAATTGTTTGTGTTACACAAGTGCCAATTGTAGTTCAAATTGGTCGGTGAGGTGAAGGTACTTAAATACTCGCATACCTACAAACGTATTCACACAAAT
>NW_016203104.1:0-149 GCF_001687245.7 Rhagoletis zephyria
CTCTTAACATACTTCGCCAAAGTTTTTTATAAGCATCTTTATTCGCAAAATTTTTTTAAACGCTTTTTGTCACCGTCAAAACACCAGCGCGCCTTTATTCGTATGTAGTGACGATATTTTTACAAAAAATTTATATTAAATAAACAAAC
>NW_016203104.1:272-2059 GCF_001687245.7 Rhagoletis zephyria
GAAAACTGTAAATACTAAGAATTGAAAGGGTGTGCAATTCAAATGACGAAGAGTGTATATGAGCAGATGTGATCACTACCCCAAGTAAACGCGAGCTCAAAGCGTGATTGGTTAGTGTGCCAATTACGTTTGAATGAATTTGCGTTCGCTTTGTAACAGGCTAACCTAATATTCACGCACGCCGCCAATTTATTGTCAAAAATTTCTCATGCACATGCAACTTGTATGAGATCAACCGAAATTGAACGGCGTGCGTATGAAGCTAACTCAATTTCCAATTTTTGTTCTGCGTGACATTTTGATTTGACGTTTCGCTCAATGAAATCAAATGCAAACGCATGCAAGTCAATTTCGGGTGACGCAAAAAAACAAATTCGACGGCATGCGTACCAAAACGCAAGCCGCGAATATTAGGTTAGCCTNTACCACAACGCAAGCCGCGAATATTAGGTTAGCCTGTTACGCTCTCGGATGTATTTGCATGTGATGCTTACGCTCTTTAAGCAGGCGCTCACTCTCTGTCCATGCTTGTTATGAGCAAATTTGACATCGATATAACTGTTGCCAACTTTGTGCCTTTCGCAAGAAATTAAGTGCGTTTAGGGAATTAAAAGGCGAAAATTGTTTAGTTTAGCGCTTGTTTTGTTCTTTACATATTTTAGTGTTTGGCCGAGCTTCTCCTCTGGATAATATGCTCCAAGATAATCCAAACGCAATATTTTCACACAGTCTCTATCACGGAATCCATAGAATATTCTGCTAATTAGCTGGGTGTGCGCATTTGTACAAAAGTAAGCAATTGCATGAAAATAAAGCCTCTAGAAAACCCAAGTTTTGGAAATTGTTTTACGAATAAAAAAACATTTTGCAAATTAAATTTATTAAATTGATTAACTGCGCATAGTTGGAAATATTAACAAGTTTCATTGTGTGATTACTTAAAATTTTTGAACATACAGCTTTATATGCGAAAATACCTTTAAACACAGCAACACAAAATTGGTATTTCCAGTATTTTGGTGCTTTTTTAAATAAAAAACTTGGCGATCAGGGCTGCCAACTTGGCTCAAACCGTGCCATTTTTGGCATTATTTTACTAGAAATGGCACAGAATTTTTCAATTTTGCACAAAGTGCCAAAATGGCCCTTTTGAAAAGAAGCCAAATTTAAATATATTTTTGTGAAATCCTTTGCGTGTACTTCTTTTTCTCAACTAAAATTTTCTAATTTCTATAGCGTATACAACTGGTTTATCTTACTTTGACATTGGGCTTTTGTTTTAATTTTTCTAATTTAATGCTAATGGGAAGAACTAATGAGAATGACACCTTTTTTGGCACTTTTAATTTTCTATTTGGCACGTTTTAGCACTTTTTTATCCTCAATATGGCACTTCATAGCTATGTATGTTTGGCAGCCCTGCTGGCAAATATGATCACTAGCTGACTTTCACCGAGCTCTCTTTGCTGGGTTCGGACTACAAAAATGGAAGTAAATATCAAGTATTCGTAGTAGATGTGCATTTCTTATCTTTATAAAAAACAATTCATTTCTCCTCGTATCCTTGTACAAATAAGGAGCTAAAGCGGCCTTATAAGGGTCGATATCTGTAGACTGGAAAATCGACCAGCTAGTGGTTGAGATGTCATTTACACGGGTCGATTTTGGTTGAACGACAAAAATCTACTAGAAAATCGACCCGTGTAAAGGCGCCTTAATCCAGCGAGCAATTATCATTAAAGTTAAAATGCCTTGGTTAAAATTAATAAAAAGTTATTTCATTCTTT
>NW_016203105.1:0-2336 GCF_001687245.7 Rhagoletis zephyria
GCTTTTAATTTTTCTAGGAAAATGTCTTATTATTAGTTAGTTTTTTTTTTAATTATATGAATTTCCCCTATCAGTATTAACAATGATTCGTGATTTGCACAATAATTACCGATTAAATAATACCCCTTAAGTGGGGTGCGAAGCAAACTGGCGAAGGTTTTCACTATATCTTGTAAGGGAAATTTTTTTAGGACAAAAGGCGTCCTTTATTTTGAAAAAAATTATAAAGTAAAGGGGGTTAAAATAAAGGGATATCCTTTAAAATAAAGGACGGATGGTCACCGTAATTATAGTAAAAAAATAAAAGGGCGTGTTTCGGGCTATTACCGTTTCAATTCTAATAATGCATTTTAAGCCGTACCTGATTTTTTTTTATGTATCAGATGTTATATCATACTTTAAGATACTGTAAATGCCGAAGATAAGATGAAAAATGTAAAAAGGCGACATATATGTATTTGTATGTTCTACTCAGTGCTTGCTGGGTACTCTGCTACAAAGTTCGTCACATTTAATCAATGCTCATGCAAGTCGTTGTCAACGCCACTATTATTGTCGGCTTCATAACCGCTGGCACCCGCCGTTTTCCGTCACACTGTGCCACAAAACACTTATCCACATATGTATGTACATTAGGGTGGTCCTTAAATGTAGGAAGCAAATTTTTACATCAGATTTCCTAAGCCTCAACCCCTACGTCGATGCTATTATAGTCGAAGATATCACATATAAATTTTGGTCCCGATTGGAGACGGTTAAGGCGTGGCGCACAGACGTCTTAACCGACTCCAATCGGGACCAAAATTTGTATGTGATATCTGTGATCGTGGTGTTATCGATTAAAGGGTGAGGTTGGAAAAATCGCTCATTTGATTTTAAGGACCACCATAATGTACATATGTGGCCACAAAACAAAGCAGCTTAAGTCGGGAGCTTGACTTTAGTATAATGTATAATGCAACGTGCGGTTGCGAATGGGAGTACTAGCCATTGAAAACCTTTTGGCGAATAAAAGTGAAAGAAATAAATCGGACACAAGCAAGCTGCTGTCAATATTCTCATCAAGTCTAACCAAAAAATTCCTTGTGATTTACATAAATAACAAACGGAAAGGTGATTATATTGAAGTTAACCTCCCGACTTATGCTTCTTTGTTTTATTGCCACAGAAATGTAGGTATGTATGTATATTAGGGTGGTCCAAAACAGTAAAGTCGGAATTATAATACTCTCACCCCCTAGGATTGTTATATATCGCAGAAAGTATACCCCTATTTTTTATTTTGAAATCAAAATATATTTAGAGGTCGCCCAAAATGGGAAAAATAATTTTTTCGTAGAAATGGTATAGAATTCTAAAAAGTCATTATTTTTCGATCGGAAGACTCAGGAGACTTTCAATAATAATACCCAATTATTTCTTTAACCATTTTTAATACTAACGATTTTTTATTGGTCGCCCGTTGCATTTTTCGGGGTTTTTGTGGATTTTTGGCGGACCTACAAATTATATTAATAATAGATTGGCGCTTACACATATGTATGTTAGTGCTTGGCCGAGCTTCTCCTCCGACTTGTGGCGTGCGCCTTGATGTTGTCACACAAAGCGGAGGGACCTGCAGTTTTACGCCGACTCCGAACGGCGATTGTATTTTTATGAGAAGCTGTTTTTCTTGGCGGAAATACACTCGGAGGTTTGCCATTGCCTGCCGAGGGACGACCGCTGTTAAGAAAAAACCTTTATTCTATATTTTTTTTTGCGATGTTGCTTTGGCCAGGGCTTGAACCCAGGTGCTGATGAGTGAAAGCGCGTACTGCTTACCACTACACCACAGCGGCCGACCTATAAATTATAGTTGCAATAAAAAAATGGCCAAATACTGTGTTTTCTGGTAGAAAATATTGATTTTTAACTATTCTATACCATTTCTTCGAAAAGTTGTTTTTCCCCATATAAAATACATGGAAAACTTTGTCAAAGCGTCGTAAATATGTTTTGATTTCAAAATAAAAAATAAGGGTCTATTTTTCTGTATAGAACAATCCTAGGGGTGAGAGCATACAAATTCCGGTTGTACTTTTTCACATTCATTTTTGGACCACCCTAATGTATCTATATACATACCTAAATNTTGTCAAAGCGTCGTAAATATGTTTTGATTTCAAAATAAAAAATAAGGGTATATTTTTCTGTATAGAACAATCCTAGGGGTGAGAGCATACAAATTCCGGCTGTACTTTTTCACATTCATTTTTGGACCACCCTAATGTATATACATACCTAAATAAAAAAAAACGACAATAAGTTGCAGGCTGATATTTCATTATTTTTAGACA
>NW_016203106.1:0-2336 GCF_001687245.7 Rhagoletis zephyria
GGCAATTCGTCTGTCTGTTCCCTGAGAGATGACTCCACAGGCCTGGCTGTTCTTTTCCTCACTGATTCATTCAGGAGACGCAGTCACTGTCGCAGCGTACCCATAGCAGTGGTACTTGTGCTTGCCTTGTTCCAAACCTTCCTTCTTTTCCAGACAGAATTCATTGCCAGTCGCTAAACGCAAAACGTCTCTCTCTTTCTCTCTTTCTTTCTAGTCACTTCTTCCTCCTCTTTACAGGAAAGAGCACAGAGTGCAATCTAAAATTTACTACTATCACAGGGGCGTCACTTTAACTGGTAAGTGTTTCATTAGTAAACACGTGGAAAACAGCTGCTAGATCGGAACTGTCTGCCAAAGTCAGCACAAAGTTGGCAACTGTGGATGTTGGTGTTGGTTTATTGGGAAAACGATGGTCTGGTGAGCTCTCTTGCTGGTGACAAACGGACAGGCTGAGGCAGGCACATGTGTGTTTATTTACAGAAATGGCTAGCCGTCTGAGCTGATGGATAGTAAAATAAGAACATGAGTAAAAAGTGTGTCTGTGTGAGTCAAATGGGCTGTGCATTACAGTCTTGGTAATTATCGTTCACAAATACAACAGAAAATAGGAATTGTAAAGGAGAAAATGGTGACCACAACTGGCCACAATGAAAAGAGCATTCAAAAACTTATAGTGATACTAGTGGGACACTGTTTGCCTGTCTATGAGCACATTAAATGGGTGAAAGCAGATGATGACTTTTAAGCGGTTCTTCTTCTCAATCGATCGGACGTTTCCAAGCGAGTCTTCTTCAGTTAGGGTGTTCCACAAAGTACAGCTGCAGCTGTGTCAGCTGTCCGCCAAACCTTATTCTCAGCTGCTCGGTCAGCTGCTGTTGTACATTGCGGTGATCAAAAACGGCCCCTATCAGTGTCAGCCGCTCCAGGCGAGGAAACTGGGGGCTGAGACAACGCACAAAATTGCTCGGATCCACCAGCTGGTCGAGATAGTCCGGTTCTCCCTCAAACGGTCGTTCCAGATCGCGAAATTCTTTGAAAAGTTGGCGGTGGTTGACCACCGTCAGCGTGATCACTCTCGACAAAACAGGCCCCCACAAGCCTTCCTTCTTTAGGTCAAAATTGACCAGTGTCAGGTGTCGCAGTGACTGGCGGACCGGCCAAACCCAAACGAAGTCAAAACCCTACAGACAAGAAAACGAAACAAAACAGAAAAAACCAGTAGCGTTAGCGTTAACGTTTGAAGCAGTGCTGAAGCTTGGAGTAAAGTGAAATGGCTTTTTTGATTTCTTCACCGTGATTTTTCTCTTATACTCACATTAGAGTAACCCTCCTTAGTGCAGTACAGCTTAAGGGAGACCAGCGCTGTGCAGTACCCCATCAGCTTGTTCACGTACGGCATTTCACTGCAAACGCTGAGCTCCAGGGTGGTGAGACCGGCCAGAAGGGACACCACAGCGGGGGAAGGGGGGTTCGAGGTCCGTGGGAACACCCCCACCCACAAGCGATTGTGCAGCTTTAGAGAGCACAACTTTGCCGGCACCGCCATCTCCAGTAACGCCTTCACATCGAACAACTTGCGGCAGTGCAGTCCGAGGTGCTCTAGCTGCGGAAGGAGCAGAAGAAGTGGACTTTCTTTTGGAATAGTCAGCTGGGGGATGTGCAAATCAAGCGAGCGAAGTGCACCGCCACGACGACGCTCTACTAGGCCGTTCATCAGCGAATTGAAGAAGACCGCAGGCGGGTACCGGCGGAGACGAACGGTCAGGTAAAGAGCCTCCAGGTGGGCGGGGCTGAAGAGTGCCTCTAGGTCGAGTAGTGCTGAGGAGAGGGGGATAAAGACAGTTACTAAAAGAAGAACTTCGACCAAATGGTCCATTTAAAATGGGTAAGATACTGATACTTACGCTGATAAGCGTCCAGGGGGTCGCCCACAACTGACGGGCCAGTTCGTTGATGACAATAGCGGTCAATGATGACCAGTGACAGTGTTCGGGTCATCATCTGCAACTGCTCACCGGATTGGAAGTTAACTCCGGCGCCTTCTCGAAAAGAGCGAAGCAGTGCCGGTAGTCTTTCAAAGTGCACCCGAAGCAGAGGTCCTTTCACCTCAAAAGCGACGTCGTTTTTTGAGAGTGCCGAGAGGCGGCCAAACTCACCGGCAATGTCCTGTACGTGTGCAAACTCTTCGTTGTGCAAAATGGAAGGTGTGTTGTTTGCTTCTTCAGCCTCTTCTTCGAAATCTGTCGGTTTACTGAAGAACACCTCGATGGTGAGAGCTTCGCACATGGGCAGGCACCGGTCGACGGCGGCCTTCCACGCCTGGTTCACCTGACAAA
>NW_016203107.1:0-2336 GCF_001687245.7 Rhagoletis zephyria
AAATTTATTTTCAATTTTCATATGCATTCGTACGTTTTATTTGGCATCGCAATAACCGACATCACCTTTTTATTTTACCATTTCTGATCCTTTTTAATGCATGCTAAGACATTGAACCGACTTTGCTTGATATCGAGTCCGAAGTGTTGAATTTTGTATTTTATACAACATAAAATCGAGCCCAAGCTGCCAAAGCGAAATTTTCTTTCAAAATTTTCCATTTGATGCAGAAATATTCCTAGAGCATTTAGATGCATTTCTGCATCAAAAATAAAATTTTGGATAAAAGGCGCTTATACTTTTTTGCCGGTTAGGGCACGAAATATTTGTTTCCTAACAAAGGTTTTTTAAAGGAAACAAAAGTTAAATTGCATTTTTATGTACTATACATAGTTTGTAAAAAACTAAGCTGATTTACAACTGCACTGGCGGCAAAAATAATAGAAACGCCTTATTTTGACTAGTTTAAGCTATATTCCTTTTTTTTATTTAATGTTCACTACTTTTATTTTTATAAAGGTCTAGCTCATTCATTATGGTCGTTTCCAGCGGAAAGTCTACCGCAAAAAAAAAATAAAAGTCCTATATCTAACTCATTTATAGGCCATTTGGCTGCTTTCTATAATATATACTGGTTATGTAACCGGCCGTCTTCACCTGCTTGAAAATCTCGTTTGCATTAGGCAGCATACTTTTTCATTTGTAAAAACAAGAAGGCTCGAGACTTGCAGGCGGTGTTGCCAAGTTTTGAATTTGAAAAAGCACTAAACCCAAGAAAAATCACTTTTTCATTAGAGGATTTTATGGACTTTGTATGCATACAAAATTTTATTGTAGGTGTGCCGATTCAAATTAATAAAAGGAAATGTTTCTTGCTCGGCGGTCGAATCTTTTCTGTTTTCTATAAATTCAAATATTTTCGTGCGACGTAAACATTTTTATTCATATTTTCTATTTTGCTGCTGGGTCCAGCGTTGCCGTTTCGCTTAGATTTGCGCTGTTTGAATATTAATTTTTCTTCGCTTTGCTTAATTTTTTCTACAATTCCTATCAAATGAAAGTAAGAACAAAAAATGAAGTTTCATGAACTATTTATGTGGAAGTTGAAATCTACACTGTAGTCTCTTACGATCTCCTGGACTAAAGGAACGTAAAGAGCTTCGCGTTCCGACCGCTTCACATCTGAAACATAACAAAATTTTATTTCCCCTTTTCAAGTGTCTTATTTGAGCGCATCCACCGGCGCAGAGTGGAAAAAATCTTTTTGTGTAAAAAACACCTAGTCGATTATTCCTTTTAAAAAGGTCCCTTATTCATTTTACTGTTAGGAGATGCTGGTGCTTTTTTTATATGTATTCGTAAAGAATATAACAAATTTAGCACAAACTAAAGGTCTAAAGATCGATTCCTCGTCCCAGCAACATGGACGTTTTTGCAGGCAATGACAAGTTACCGTATGTAATTCTGGCATGATTGAAAGTGCTGCCACACATTTTTTTGATAAACATATGCTCTTTCGCTTATGATTGTCATTGTACCATGATTTTGTTTCCAATTTTGTAAAGTTTTTTACGAGACTTCCAATTTCTCTAAATTTAACTTCCATTTTTGTTTCAGATTTACAGTTTTAGTGTCTTCAAACTAAAAAAAAAAGTACCAAAAAACTCACCAAGCACCAAACTCAAAAATTTTCGCGTTCTGAGTTAAGAAAAGGACTAAATTTAGTGCGAAAAGTACTAAGTTGCCTACAGTGCCTGCAGGCTCAATTTGTACTCTGAAGAATTCCGAGAAATGCGAAAATAGCTGTTAAAAGGCAGTTGGAAGAAAGCGAGAGCGCGCAAACCGCTCAGTATGAATTCAAATGCAGCCTTCCACATAGCCCAAATTTGGCAACGTTGCCCAGCCTTCATTGTAGAAAGCACTGGCGTTACTCGCGCTGCTGTCAAAGCGACGCCAACGCCAACGCAACGTTGTATGTAGATGGGCCTTTGCTGTCTATAAGTGCGGGGCCTCGCATGCTTCGGCACGCAAGCGAGCATTTCAACATTCAGAACATTTTTGCCAAAAATGGCAAGGAATGAAACCGATTCAAAATAACGTTCCGGTTTCGGTTTCGGTTTTGCAAAGTGTCTTCAAAATGACTTNCTTCAAAATGACTTCTTCCAAATAACCGACGCCAGATCAGAGATTTAATTTTTTAGGCATTTTTTAGTAGCATTTTCCGAAAAGTTACTTTGCCAAAATTACTACTTAACAAGAATTTTAGCAAAATATTGCTGATTTTGGTTAAACAAATCATTGGCTTCGTTTATTTTCTTTTCTAGCAGATAATTATC
>NW_016203108.1:0-2336 GCF_001687245.7 Rhagoletis zephyria
ACAGCCTCTCGCAGCCGTGATAGTAACTCCACTTTTCTTCCTGAGGTTGTTTAATTTCGCTTCTCCAACTCCTATTTGAGTTCCTAGATCTTTAGGTCTAGAATTTTTGCCATTTTGAAAAGTTTATCCTTCGGGATTTATTTAACAATCCCACTTCTGACACCAATTGTTACGATTATCCTTGAAACCTCGTCCGGATTTCGTATCGCTGGATTGTTAAATAAATGCTAACGATGACCAAACGTAGTACAATTAATTTTATTGTACAGCAAACCATTCACAATACTCGCTAATACAGTAAAAACACTTTACAATACTTGTTAAAGCAATAACAACGCTTTACTAAACTGGTTAACACAATTAAACTTATAGCTTGCTTATTCGCAACTCACTTCTCTGCTCACATTACTTGTAGCTTGCTGACTTGTAACTCGTAACTAACTCACTTCGCTGTGGCGGCGCCCTTATATACCTGCGCCCGCACTTATGGCTACTCTAGAACGTTCTGAAGTTTATCGNCCATCCCTGAAGAAGAACTATTCAATGAAATTTACTCGGACATTCCCATTAGAAAAATAATGAGAGTATATCGAAAAAATAAAGAAAATGAAGATGAACCTATCGCTACCTAAAGGGGAAAATTTTTTTTAATGGGAACGAAATCCCCTCAGACGTGGAATATTTGTACACCAGAATAAAAGTAGAACACTATGTACACTTTGTACAGTGCTGCAAATGTTACAGGTTCGGCCATTTTGCCTTGCATTGCAAGGTAAGGTACGTATACTGCAATAAATGTTTTAATGCTCACGAACATGGTTCGCCGTGCTTCGAAATTCCATGCACAAACTGCAAAGAACAACATCCCCGGACGCAGAAAGACTGCCCAGCACGCCAAAAGTCGTATGGTATACACAAAATTATGACAATTGGGAACTTAGCCAGATCAGAAGTAGAAACCAAATTTCTATTGCTTTCCAACAAGTTCCAACTACTGGACAATTACGACGGGGAATTTCCCCAATTTCCAACAAGGAACAACAGGCAGGTAAGGCCGAGCGCTCAGGCAGCAGCCAAAGTCATGCACGATTTTACGCCTCATGCTAACCTTTTCAGGCATAACAATGCTAAAACAAACAACTAAGAAAGTCTAAGTTCGGGCGGAGCCGAACATTAAATACCCGGCGCAAGTATTAAATAAATGTTTTTTCACCTTTCCGAAGGTTAGCATGGTAATCCAGGGTGTATCAATTTTGAGTAAATTAGCGTCCTTAAATTTCGAAATATTGAAGTTTCAAGCATTTCTGAAATTTACCGTTATATGAAAAGCAGCGGTAATTTTAGTCCCATTTCAATAATAAATCAATCAATAATAAACAATAAAAATATCGAGTTTGGTACAAATTGGTAGAACTGTTACCAATATACATATATGTGATTATAAGTGGGCGGTGCCACGCCCATTTTCCAAAATTTTANCTGAAATTTACCGTTATATGAAAAGCGGCGGTAATTTTAGTCCCATTTCAATAATAAATCAATCAATAATAAACAATAAAAATATCGAGTTTCGAGTCGAACTGTTACCAATATACATATATGTGATTATAAGTAGGCGGTGCCACGCCCATTTTCCAAAATTTTACCATGAACGTATTTCTTGGTAAAGAATTGTTGCAAGCATCAATTTTGAATAAATTAGCTTGAATATTTACTGATTTATCGAAGATTTTGTATTTCTCTAAATTACCGTTATATGGGATGTGGGCGTGGTTATTGTCAATACCAACCAGAAGTAACTCAAACAAACCTAGAGATGTAGAGAATAATTGCACGCAAACCAGCGTGACAACCAACTCTAACGACTACATATATGGACAAATCAACATTCAACCAAAGACGGATAGTACCCATACACAACCCATCAAGACGAAAAATTTCACCGAACTCAAATATCTCAGTGATCATAAAGGCCTATATATTGTTACGATTAACCTTGAAACCTCGTCCGGATTTCCCCAAATCCTTCGGTTCGTATCGCTAGATTGTTAAATAAATGCTAACGATGACCAAATTGTAATACAATTAACTTTATTGTAGAACAAACAATTTACAATACTCACTAATACAGTAAAAAAATACTTTACAATACTTGTTAAACCAATAACAACGCTTTACTAAACTTGTTAACACAATTAATCTTATAGCTTGCTTATTCGCAACTCACTTCTCTGCTCACTTTACTTGTAGCTTGCTGACTTGTAACTCGTAACTAACTCACTTCGCTGTGGCGGCGCCCTTATATACCTGTGCTCGCACTTATGGCAACTCTAGAA
>NW_016203109.1:0-2336 GCF_001687245.7 Rhagoletis zephyria
TGACATCTTTCGAACTGAAAGCATTTTCTAAACCGCCCCATGTGATGGGATTTTCAGAGGATGAGGCATTGAGTTTTAGTGCCACTAAATCTTGTACCGTTCCGTAAATGTTGAAAAATTTTATTTTGATGAAACTTCTAATTTGCAAGATAAATAAAGAAGAGTTTTTCAATGTGACGCACACCTCATGCTAAACCTTTTTGGCTACAAGAAGTGTGAACTACCATTTCGCAGGGCCTTATTCCGAATTTCCACTAGGCATTGAAATGACAAAAAATTGGTGTAATTTAAAAAATGGCATATGAAAATGAATTTAATTACTATTATGTGAAAGTAATGACACGATTATTTTTTAATACCCAACTTAGTCATTACAATTTTTGTCATATCTTAGCAAATTAATGTGCCACTGGTAATTGTGAGCGTGAATTGTTGGTGAAAATGGTGGACCAAATCGTTTCAATAAAAAAAAAAAATCATTTTGGGAGAGACGAAGCTCGCTGGATTTGGTAATAAAAATTAATATCACCTTCGAAGAGATTTGCAAGTTTTATTATATGGGTCTAGGTCTTTGATCCCGAGTTCATTCCGCCTCCTAAAAATGCTGTTGCACTATGTAATAAGTACAAATAAGTACTTTTTATACTCAGGACATTAGTGTACTGATATACGGAATGGGAAAAATCTGTACTGTGGCCTTTTCTTCTTTGCATTGGCCAGTGCGCCTGGATCATTTTCTTTATTTTCCGATATACGCGCTGATTCCCAAATTAGAATTCTGAAAGGTGCCATGTTTGCAACCATAAATGCAACTTGCTGTGTCGACTTTTAAGCACACTCTAATATACATAAGTGGGGCCAGTCGTTGCAGGGCACTATAGAGTTTACGGTTCGTCCTAACCTTTAGGCATTCAATCTAGACTGGAAGACAGAGTTTATCACCTTTATAAGCACAAGCCGCCTACTGCTTCTCGGGTCTCCAACATTAGGTAACAGTCTTCAAACAACGTGCGCTGCAAATTTCAGCCTGTCGGCAAATGGATATCTACCCGATATACTTAATAGTTCACTCTATGATTGGTCCTTTAATTAGCCCCAGTCCAAATGGACCTTCAATCGCAGTTCGCCAATTCATCAGCCAAATTGCTGCTTTGAACCTCAAAATGTCCTATAACCCTTTCGAGTTCAAGCTCTTTTCCAGGTCTTCATAGTAGCTGGGCTGTCACTGCAGACCAGTGCCACCCTTTGCAAATCATCCAGATGTCAGTTTTCCAACTGGGGCTAAAAACAGAGCATACCGAGCTCTAATCGAGAAAATAACGTCGCTTCAGTTTTTTTTTAAGTTATGGGTCCATATTTTTTTTATATCTTCTCACTGCGCACTGAACTGCGATCGTCTTTTATTAATCCTAAAGAATGAAGTCAGCATTACTTTCTCCGGGACTACAAAATTCAACAAAGCATGATGAGCCGCTCCTGATATGTCTGTACATTTGTAATTTCACCTCTATAAACATTTTTTTGGTGCTTATAAATGTTTTTTCTTTGTCTGCGTTTGCTCTCTACAGTCGATTCTGAGCCTTAAAGCCAGATTATGTCAACTTAACTCAACTTAACGGATCTTAGAACTTTGAAAATCAAATGAAACAGATTACGACGTGGCATTAAGTTACGTTAGGTTTCGGCTGTTCAATTATAAGCAACATCCATTTTACTAAGATAATTTTTAAGTGAGAGTCTGTAAGTTACGTTTAGTTGCCATAATCAGACCATTAGGGCGCATAAGGCGAAGTGCAGTTAAAATTCATTCAATCACTTAAGTAAAAGATTCCGATTTTTACGCACATCCAAAGATATAACTGTTTATTAGCGTTATACCTACATTGCCTACTAAGCCCTGCTAAAAAATCAGCAGCGCTTTTGATATGTAAGCACATCTACGACTACAAATTCATGTCGCCACAACAAATGCAATCCAAATTTTGTATCTAACCTTGCAGGCCTGTGGCAAAGCCAGATGTTCTATATATATATATACTTAAATAAAGTACATATGTATATTTAGTATAACAAATGCCATATAGCCAAAATGAAATGTCAGCGCGGCAAAATAGTGCGCATGCGCAACCCGCTGGCAGCAAGTGATCGCATTTTGTGCAACATTTTAAAGCGAACGACGCATGTGGCATGCGCTTAGTGGAAACTTGCTGAGTGAACTCTATAAAACTGTGCACTCAGGCCAAGGTGAGGAATGGGAGTGTTGCTGCAGTCACTGCCGCTGCCGCTCTTGATGCCGCGGGGAAGTAGCGATTGCAGTTTGCTACATTTCTCGACTC
>NW_016203110.1:0-1706 GCF_001687245.7 Rhagoletis zephyria
GAGAAGTAGGCTTTAATGGGCTTGATCGAGTCAACTTAGGTTAAAAATACAGTGAAAGCTATGCGTAGCTAAAGACAAAGACAGTCGTAAACAAATGAATTTGTATGAAAGTTATCATAGTGCGAGCGAAGAGCAAGATGAGGATTTTTTGTGTTGTTGTCATAGTTGTAAGCGTTTGTTTTTAAGCTAAGTGGCGAAAGCTTGACAGACTAGACTTTTGTTACTTGCACTAAGCTGTGATTTTCCAGATTTACAGAGATTTTACATAGCATTGCCATTGGTAATCCCCTCAGAACACGTACGCCTATGTTCAAAGAACTCAAAAGCAGTGGAATACAGGAAAATAACTTAAAGGAAGCACATAAGTAATAAGAAATCGCAAATAACTAGAAACCGCTAATTACAAGTAATTTTCCTTCAGGCTAAAAATTGGCGTGAATACGTGATTCTTAGAAGCACGAACAAGTGTTACAGCGATGTAAAGTGATTTTTATTTTAGTATGTCTAACAGCTTACAAGCAAATGTGTTGTATGTAAATATGTGTGCACATTAGGGTGAATCGCCAAAAAAAGACTACCGCCAAAATATTTCGGCAAAATCTCATTCATTTAATTCCGCTAATAAAAATTTAAAATATGTTTACGCAGACCTTTTTAGCTTAAACTATTTTTAGGAAAAAATATTTTGAAAAACTACATTGCTTATAACTTTGTTTATAAAAAAAAATCCATTTGTGCAGGTATTTCTAAATAAGTTCAGTTAACGTAAATCTTAATATTTTGCCGAAATATTTTGGCACAAGTCTTAAAATATAATACACTTTATATATCTGATGGAAAACAATACCGATTTTTTTTTTTTGGAGAGTCACTGGTACACCCTGATGTACATATGTATATACTACTACTAAAATAAGCAAAACTGTTTTCGTGTAAAATGAACAATTGGACTCCCGGCTAAAGCCTGCAACAAGTGTGTCACGTCATTGGTGTATGCACATACATATGTACGTCTACTTAGTTGGAACATTGAACAACGATCGGCGATCGCTAAACAACCAACCAAACGAGGAACCATTTCCACGTGGAATGAGCGGCACCGGCAGGCAGTAAGGCGAGTAAGCAAATACATATATGTATATAGTAAAGATAGCGACCGACGGAAGAGGTGTAGATAAAAAAAAAAAAAAACTAAACTTAGTGGCGAGTGCCGCTCAAAAGCTGTAGAGAACAGGTTTCTAAGCTATTAAGTTATTGCGCGAGTACTCGCTCGTATTAAATGGATGGATGTTGATTTGACATTTAAGATGATTTCAAATCAGGGAGCGTGAGCGTTAAGCAAAATAAAACTAAAAAAAAAACTAGGCACACACACAGACAATACAGCTGCTATGGGTACAGAGTTGGGAAACGGAAGCATAAGATTTGTTTTGAATTAAGTGTACTTTTTTAGTAGGTGGGAATGCCACAAAAACTAGACTTTAGGTATTTTGAAACGTGCAGCTCAGTGAATGCTTTAACTCATGAAAACGCTGGGAATTTCGAAGTGTCTATTTGTAGGGGAATTAGATGGTACTTATGTATGTATACCTTTGGAGTGACTCAAACCGGAAATGAACAGTGCCAAAGTTCGCTCACAAAATATATACAAACTTGGAGTCAACAATTAGAATTTGTTGAAAATTTAAGCGAATGCTTGAATCTAC
>NW_016203110.1:1787-2336 GCF_001687245.7 Rhagoletis zephyria
GGGCAAAATGAACACCTCCGAAGACACATTACGTTGTCAGTTGCAAAATAACGTGCAGCCGAAGTTATTTCCAAGCACCGAACTACTCCGAGCGACTGCTATGCATTACTAGTAACTTACTTTGTAAAGCGGCTCAGAAGTATGTCTGATACCAAATGTACATTCTAAATTCCTACTTACATAAGGCGGCCATGCCTTTGTAAAAGTAAGGGACGTTCGGCAGGGAAATGGTAATGACTGCCAGGTGAAGAGTAAGTTGCTAATAAGGTATTATTACGTGCTCCTAATTCCCACTGGGTACATACAAATGCCCGTGTATTTGTGTGCTTGAGTGCCTTGAAGGAACACACCTACAAGAATATGTATGTACATTTCCATATGCGCGCACCCATTTGAAACTAATGCGGCGACATTGTTGCTCAAAAATTGCATGCCGCAGCGGCATGACCTAATCGAAAGCGTAGAGCCGCACACAGCCAACTGGTATGCAGCAAACTATAAATGTCAACGGGGCAGTCAACATACATACATACATACATACATACATAC
>NW_016203111.1:0-2336 GCF_001687245.7 Rhagoletis zephyria
CCGTTATAGTCAGTGATTCAAGCACTTTGTCATTTTGCCGAGTTTTCAATTAACCAGCAAACCGCGAAGCTCATTCCGGCCGTACGTTAGTTAAGCAAACAATTGTGTGCATCGAAAGCGGCGCCGTCTGTCCGTCGAACGTTCAAATAATCGCTTTCAAGTGGCAGTTGCATTTTTTTCAATTTCCCGTCCGGCCGGATTTCGCCATTGTCTCGCGCGCGCTCATTGTTCTTCCGTTTGTGATATTCGTACATTGTGTTGACCGCAATTTCGCAAATGGTCACGTGCGGCCGTCAACCGTTCAATATGCTGCCAATGGCGCCGATTAATCCCTTTGTCGTTGGCCTAACACCCACTTCAATGGCAGCAGCAGCTGCAGCGGCGGCGGCCGCCGTTGCGGAGTCAACGACGCGCTCCATAGGCAGTGGCACAGCCACAACAACGGTGGCAACGGCAACCGTAACGACTGCAAACATCAAACCAAAGTTGGCGTTCAGCATCGATTCGATAGTTGGCAGCAACAGCAAAAAACGCGATGACGGCGNCAACGGTGGCAACGGCAACCGTAACGACTGCAAACATCAAACCAAAGTTGGCGTTCAGCATCGATTCGATAGTTGGCAGCAACAGCAAAAAACGCGATGACGGCGATCCCACGCAAACAACAACGAATTGTCGACCAATACGTCCTACCGTCATCTCACCACCACTCTCCTCCTCGCAACGCAGCGACAGTCCAGATGAACGTCCAAATGGCGAGCGCGATCGCGATCGCTTACTGCTCCCGTACGAGCGTCCGCCCAGTCGCGTCAGCCTTAGCCTCAGCGAAGACTCCCATCATTGCCAACAACCATTAGAATTAAGGAATAGCTTTACTGTGAATTATCGCTCGGCAGCGGATCTGCACCACACTGCACTCGCACGCCCGCCCATGGGTCTCATCTATTGTCGTCGTCGCTCGATATTGGATCAATCGCCGGAACGTGATTGCGCCAGTCCCCTACTGGCGGGCAGATGTCGCACACGATCGCGTTCACGTTCGCCCACTCGCCTAACGCCACAAANCTTACTGCTCCCGTACGAGCGTCCGCCCAGTCGCGTCAGCCTTAGCCTCAGCGAAGACTCCCATCATTGCCAACAACCATTAGAATTAAGGAATAGCTTTACTGTGAATTATCGCTCGGCAGCGGATCTGCACCACACTGCACTCGCACGCCCGCCCATGGGTCTCATCTATTGTCGTCGTCGCTCGATATTGGATCAATCGCCGGAACGTGATTGCGCCAGTCCCCTACTGGCGGGCAGATGTCGCACACGATCGCGTTCACGTTCGCCCACTCGCCTAACGCCACAAACTTCCCGTGAACCTAATATAACTGTGAATCGTAGTCGCACGCCCTCTCTTTCGCCCACACCACCACACAGCCGCGCCACACCACAATCGCCTCAAACGCCAGGTAGCGCCAGCGGCAGCATAGGTGAGCTTAATAAGCGACCCATTCATGTGCCTGGCATACCGGCCGGTTTGATACGCCCTTTACCAATGCAAGCGCCACAAAGTCTTTCTCTACTTCAGTCAGGCAGTGGCGGCGGGGGCGGTGCAGTTGGACCCGGTGGGGCGCCCAACTCGTTAGAGGGTGGCAACGCGTCTGGCAACCCTGCTGTTGTGCATCCTTTAGCGCCAACGATACCCGGATCGGTACCGCCAGCACCACCACAACCACACGGTGGGCCTCCGCTGCCGCCATCTGCATCTGGTGTTGTTCCACCTCCACCTCCGCCGCCTAATCCACACTTCCTGGCAGCGCAATTTCAAATGGCCGCTGCATTAGCGCATCATCACCATCAGCAGCAGCAGCAGCAACAACAACATCATCATCATCCCGCAGCGCATTTGCCGCCAGGCCATCCAATGGCATTATTCCCGCCCGGGCCGCATCATCCGCACTTTGGCGGGCCACACCTGATTCGCGACAGTTACCCGCTCTACCCGTGGCTGCTGAGTCGACATGGACGGATATTTCCACATCGATTTCCCGGTAGTAAGTTTACAATACTTTACTATTGAGTAAGTTATCTTTACTTGAATTCGTTGAAGTGGAATTCGCATAGGAGCAGACATTGCTAAATTAGAGCTTCCATTGATATAGGTTTGCAGAGACATTTTAACAGACATTTTCAACGTGGCAAATTACAAATCATAAAATTTCCGTAAATATTTCACAAACCGAGGAATTGACTACACAACTTACACAAACACTCGAATAAGGTCACAGTCCTATCATTAACATCTTTTTTTTATTAAAGGACTACTCTAATTACGTTGTTGATTAGTT
>NW_016203112.1:0-2336 GCF_001687245.7 Rhagoletis zephyria
AAGAACTTGGTGTTTTCCGAACTATATTTATATTTAAAATTGATGGATTTGTATACTTTTTGTCCTCAAAATGTAAAAAAAAATAAAAGATATCGTGGTTATCAATGGAAAAAGACGTACGCAAAAATCGTATGGAAAGGCGATTTTTTATATTAAATAATCTTCGAACCGAAGGTGGTAACACTAGTGCTCCATCTGAATGTAAAGCAGTGGACCGTCACTTCTTTTCATATATATAATAATAATATATTAAATAACTTTTGTTGCATTGTCATAATATTGAGCCAAATGGACTACTGATACACTAAAATAGAGTGGCTGCATGGTTAAATTAGGAATTCGCTTATATTATCGATATTTATGTGTTTTAATCTATTTAAAAAATCAGTCTTATAGGAAATTGCCTTAATTTACCGCCTTTACTTTTGTAAAGTTACAGTATATGTCCAAGCTGTGTGGAGCTGCCGATACAAACATATATTCAGGCTTATAAGCCTGTAATTATACATTTTTCTACATTTAATTTGAAATAGTATGCACCAACGGATTAAAAGTAGTAAATAATTAATACCTTTTCTACTACTTTAAAATGTGTGACCGGAATAGACCTGTCGAAAAAGTGAGGTTAAGTAACTGATAACACCTTGTTATTATTCCACCATGTATCATTGGTCCAGTTTTATTTTCTTTATACATTAACGACATTGAAATATGCTGTAGAAATATATTCATGACGTGCAAATATTCCTTTCTGCACCTCTAGGCTGATGAGGACCTAACTTTTAGCATAAATAAAGACCCGGAATCGATTTCTCTATGGTCAAAGTGCAATAGGCTTAATCTTAATGTGTTCAAAAGGCAAACGATAGCATTGTTTTCGTTTCCGTATTTCAATTTCAAATTATTTTGATATCGTATATACATTAGTAAATTGAGATTAAATCTTTTATTGTCCAATAAAAAAATTAAATATACCATGTAAGGAAGTCTAAGTTCGGGCGGAACCGAACATTAAATACCCGGCGCAAGTATCAAATATGTTTTCCACCTTTCCGAAAACTACCGCTAGATACATGGTAAGCCGGGGTGGTTTACTCCTATTTTAAACATCTTCGATAGAACGTTCAGTTAGACATAATGAGGTAAACTTATATAGATATATTTGTAAAGGTAAATCAACTGTATGAAACCTTCTTGAATTCACTACAAATGTGAACAATGGTTTCAAAAGGAATTATCAAACTGACGTCATTTACACTGATGTCAGCAAGGCATTTGATAAAGTATCTCATTCAACTCTAATATACAAACTTGATAAAATTGGTTTCCCTCCAATCATGCTGCGCTGGCTTTCTTCTTATTTCATTGGCAGGAAACAGAGGGTTATCTTTTAAAAATGTTCATCTCGTGTAATTCATGTGACGTCAGGTGTATCTCGAGGTAGCCACCTTGGCCCCCTTCTGTTTCTTTTATTCATCAACGATCTTCCAAATATTTTGAAGTATTCAAATTGCTTAATATACGCAGACGACGTTAAGTTATTTAAGTTCATTGGTGCTCCAGGATACAGGGAACAATTACAGGCGGACCTTAGTAATGTGTTTAAATGGGGCGAAGTAAACTCTATGTCACTTTACTTGAAAAAGTGTAAATTTATGTGTTTCTCTAGAAGACCCTTTCAATCATATAGCTACCGCATTTGTAAACATAGTGTTGATCAGGTAACTAATTTCATCGATCTAGGCGTAACCATGGACCCTAAGCTTGAATTAAAGTCCCATGTAAACTCTTGTTTTTATGGAACCAAGGGCGTCTAGGCTTTCATCAAACGTTGGGCTAAAGAATTCAGAGATCCTTATGTCACTAAACCTCTCTTCACCTCCCTAGTCAGGCCGATCTTAGAATACGGGTCCGTCGTATGGAACGCTAGATATCAAACGTATTCTGACAGACTCGAGTAGGTACAGAAACAATTCTTATTATTCGCATTAAATAATTTGCCTTGGGATTCGACATTAAATCTCCCACCGTACAAAAGCCGCTTGAAGCTCATAAATTTGCCAACGCTGCACAGCCGTAGAGCGGTTCGTTCATGATTAAGATCTTGAACGGGATGGTCAATAGTCCCTTTCTACTTAACCAGACCATGTTTTGTATTCCGTCTAGGCCTTCAAGACATTACAAGCCCATTAAGCTAACTATTTGTAGAACAAATTTTTAAATGCATGATGCTTTTCGTTGCCTATGCCAGGACTTTAATAAGCATCACGACTATTTTGACGCCTCGGACTCACTTTTTACCATTAAGAAAACCTTACTTGAGATTTTGAATAAAT
>NW_016203113.1:0-2335 GCF_001687245.7 Rhagoletis zephyria
TAAAATTGTTATTTTTGACAAAAAGAAATTTGCGCGTATTCGCAACAAGTCCATTAGCATATACATTAGGGTGATCAAAAGTAAGTAGGATATCGCTATGCCGTAAAAAGCTATACACCTGATTTCATTTTGAAATCAAAAATTTGTATAATTTTTGAAAATCAATATTTTTCCAATGGAAGACTTTGTTTCTAGTCATGAGACTTTCAGTAATAATACGCAATGTTCAATTTAACCATTTTTGAATATTAACTATATTTTATGGATTCCATCAAAACCCCTAAAAAATGCAATCGGCGACCCATAAAAAATCGCTAGTAGTAAATAATTGACAGTTATTATTGGAAGTCTCTTGAAGAGAAACAGAGTTTTCCAATCGAAAAGTATCGATTTTCAAAAATGTTATACCATCTCCACGAAAAATGTTTTTTTTTCACGCATAAAATACATAAAAAACTTTGAACACTTTGATTTCGAAATAATAAAAAAAAAACAGGAGTATATATTTTCGATATACTTAGAACAATCCTAGGTCGTGAGAGCGTTTAAAATTCCGACTTTACTTTTTTTTTACACGCATTTTTGTACCACCCTGATATACACACAAGCATTTGCAACGCAATCCGTGTTGAACATCTTTTGAGGGTATTTATGCCGCCGCGCGTTCGTTTTCTTTTATTCTGATTGAATTTTCTTAATTATTGCGTATATTTCTACCTCAAACTCCAACTGATTAAAGTTTTGCATTTATTTTATGTTTTTCGTAATTTTTTTCTTATTAACTTTTATGGCCGCGCATCCATAATCAGCCAGAAAGGTGTTTGGTTGCAAATTTATAGACATAATGCGTTGACGGCATTAAAGTTTCATATTTTTTTCCTGCCCGTTTAAGCAGCTTTTTCTTATTCCGCATACATTTTTTTCCTTAGCAATTATCATTCATGATTTCCTTTACTGCTTCACTGCAAATTTATAAAATTCCAATTAAAGCAGCTATTCGCATTTTACCAAAGCATTTAGGTTTTTTTCCCTACTTAACATCACTTAAGAGTCGCCGCTGCTGCGCCACTACCGCCAATGGTGCCACATATTTAAATTAACAGCTATGCAGGCACGTTTTAACCTCTGACCCTCAGCGGATACAGCAGCATCAGTTATCGCTTTTATTTGCCCGCATTGCGATTTTAGTTTGGCTCTCTGCTGTAATCCTCGGCCACTACTCATCCCTGCAAGCTTTTTTAATTGTTCCACTGATATGTTGCTAGCCACTTTTGGTAATCACCATTAAATGTTTCTTCAGCTGATGGCTCTTAAGTTTGAGATATGTTGAATGCATGGCTGGCTGGCGGAAGTTCCCAAAATCGCTAAGCAGCTGTGAAATTAATGTTTATGTGCAGGTCTCGGTCATAAAGTGTCAAAAACGTGATTTCAGCTAAGTGGACGTGCATCTACCCAAGCATTGTGATAAGGCTGCACGTATTTAAGTGCAAGTCGATTAATCAGTGAGTGAGGATTAAGTTGTGCGCTGGTGAAATTTTTCACCTCTCAATTGCATGCACTTTAAATGGTTCCCTTTTCCTCCATCTTTCGTTTTTGGTATTTTATCGTAAATACTAAATCACAACCTAATTTTAGTCAAAACTGAACTTCGTATACTCCTAAAGAGTATTCAAAATTTTTCAGTTGTAATACGTGTAAAATTGATGGGAAAAGTTGATTTAGCTGTTACTGAAATAGGTGGATGGCTGCTTCATAATGTTGGTTGTTTGGTTGGTAGATGTGGCGAGCTTAGTTAACAACTCCAATTAGCAATCAGGAGATCAAGAAAACCGAAGAAAAAATCGAAGTTTAAGAATCTAATAAGTTGCAGTGGGTTAATATCTCTTATGTCTGTTAGACCGCAGAAGAAGAGTTTGCCTAAACAGCTAATTCTGGTCATATATATTACTGGGCAATTACAGAGCACATGCTTTACCGTTTCTGCTTCTTTTTCTTCTTTATTGATGCTGTATTCGTCTAAGCGATTTTGGTTGAGTCCAAAACAACATGCCAGTTTCGTTTCTCTTCTTTGCCAACTGACGCCAATTGGAAATGCCAAGTGAAGCCAAGTCGTTCTCCACCTGGTCTTTCCAACGCAACCTCTTCTGTCACTTAAATATTCAGAGCCGACCCATTTTTGGCTAGCTCGTCGGCCGTGTCTCGTTGCCATGAATTCTGCTGTGTCTCGGTAGCCAGATCAGTGCAATATCATGCTTTTTAGCTAAATCCAAAACGTACTCTCTGTACTGTTTATTATGCTAGTGTAGATACTTACAGAGCCAAGTGCCTTGATCGC
>NW_016203114.1:0-2335 GCF_001687245.7 Rhagoletis zephyria
AAGCCACAATAACATTGACAAATATATTAAATCTTTTCCGGTCGACCCTTACGACTGAATTGAGCTCACTCATGGAGATACCTTCGGTGTTGTCACGCAAAAGTGCTGGACACCATTCCAGCAGCCCTACATATGCTGCATTACACCAGTCCTATATTTTGCTTAGAGCAGGGATTAGAGCCAGTACTATGTAGAATTAAAGCAGTTCTCATCATCATATATATTAGTAAAGGGTGTCGGAGTACAACAAATTGTATTACGCTCTTCTTCCCCCTTCATGCTGGCTCTTGATGTCACCCCTCATCTAGCACCTAAATGTGCTATTATTTTATGCATTCTTAGTAAATACGTATGTATATCTCACTCTACTTTCGCTATGCCCCCCCCATCCACCAAAAACAAACAGACAACTGAAGCTTGTTAAATATTTTGACAGTAAATGACAGTAATGGTGACAGTTAGAGCAAACATGACAGTGGCAGTAAAAGCGCTGCCAAATAGAGTGCGGCCACTGTCAGTCACACCGGTGAGTTCACCAATGTCACTGTCAAAGGTTGATCAACTCTGAACTTGCAATTTGTCGCCGAAACGCCGAATTTGGCGACTATAGCAAGTGAATGGCAAGCAGCAATTTGTCGCTTATCGCAATGAGACCAAAGATGAAAGACAAGAAGGCAACCACGTTGACGATGACAGAGACGAAGATTTATGACAGAAGGTGCTGAGTGGCTGTCAAATTTTTATCGCGGTGGGTGAAAAAGCACAGAAAGAAATTGTCACCGGTCGCTCAATATTAAAACTGTGGGGAAGTAAAAGTAGAAGTATATTTTGTTATATCTAAGATAAGACTTTTTTTGGGGGAAATTGTAGATGGTCGTGCGAGTATTTTTGGAGGTGTAGTGATAAGAAAGTTTCAAACTTAAACAGATTTTGTTAAAAATAGTTATTTTGGTTAAAATAAACTACAAAGTCAAATACTATATTTAGCTAGGACTTACCATTGACATTTGGCTATTGGTTTTTCTTTTTATTGACGATGTTGAAAATTTTTCGCTATATAAAAAATTTGTCGAACATACTTCGTATGGAACAAATGACTAAATAAAATATTAAAAGTTGGCAATCGAAGTGGGTTTGAAAAAGCTTTATTTCCGAGCTATATTCAGGAATGTTGCCACATGTTTAAAAAATTGAATTCAAAATGGATTGCGGCAACTAGGTGATTGAAATATGTGCCATAATATGGCCTCTTTAACCTCTTTAAATTGAAAATATTTTGAAAAGTGTTGCCACCTGTTTGAAAATCGAGTTAAATTAAATTATGCATCACTTATACGTGATATTAAAATAAGGGTTTCAAACGAAAGGGTGGTAAGATTATTTTTATTTTGAACACTTAGTATATTTGTTAGGTGTCTGGAAAGGGTTGCCATCTATTTAAAAAGTTAAATTCATATTATATAACAAGAATCAATCGAAATGGGTTTCAAAAGGATTTATTTGCGAGCTATATTTAGGAATGTTGCCACGTGTTTAAAAAAACCAAACTCAACTTGAATTGTGGCAATATAATTGGAATTTGTATCAGAAAATAGGTATCAGACGAAAGGGGTTTAAAAGGGTTTTAGTTGGAAAATATTTTGAATAGGGTTGCCACCTGTTTGAAAAGTTGAATTTACTTAACTTATACACAAGATATTTATGTGCTATATTTAGATATGAGGGTCAAACGAAGGACTTTTATGAAAGCTTTGTTTTAAAAAAAACTGTTAGCTAGGATTGCCACCTATTCGAAAAGTCATATCTAACTATGTATGTACAATACGTGAAGGCACTTTTTGTGAAGGTCATCGGATTTGCACCGTTCTTTCGAATTTCAAAAATGAGATAGAGCTTGGCCTGCAAATGTGAAATAACGTTTTATTTGTTACAGTTAGAATTTTTTTGTCGGCACAGTGTGATTTGAAATTAGACTTCTCTTCATGCAGAAATGGCTGAAAGGATTCTGTTTAATATTTTGTGGTTTTTGAAGAGGGTTGCCACCTGTTTAAAAGGTAAAATTTAATTTTGGTGTTTTAACGCCGTGCGGGCTACTAGTAGTATAGAGGAGATTTCACTTCAGTCGCGAGTGGGATCAAAACGCATATTTTTTATATCAAAATGGTCATGATCTGATAGAACTTTTCAATCGTTGGTGCTTTTTCTTGCTTTTACTTTTCTCTGAGCAATTGTACTAATAAAATACTAAAATACTTAAATAATTCTTAAAGATATCTATAAAAAAAATTTCATTTAGCCAAATATATGAAAATATATAGTAGAATAATACCACTTC
>NW_016203115.1:0-2335 GCF_001687245.7 Rhagoletis zephyria
CCCTTATTGCACCTACATATGTAGATAGTATGTGCATATTAGGGCGGGTTTGTATGGGAGATTTTTTCGACTATGCGCATAAATCGCAGAAGGACTCTACGTGTAATTCTAAGAAAGAATTTGCCAAAGAAACTATGGCTCTAAAATTTGGAATTTTCCAACCTGCTATAATAGGTTTCTCAGCATTTTGCTGTAGTGCCGTAAAGAAGTGCTTAATTTTTTTATAAAAAAAATGCTATGCGGTTTTTTGGAATGACGAATCTATTCCTGTACTTTTTTTCTTAAAATTGCACCAGAAAATTTTCACATTTTTTTCGAAACCTATTTTGGCAATTTGGCAAACTCCTAATTGATTTGAGACCCATGGTTTCTATATGCGCACAGTAAAAAAAAATTACCCACCCTAATGCATTTGTACTTCGAAATGCCTGTACAAGGGCAATATAATATTTAGCTCATTTCTCGGCTGCCCTTACTCCGTTTTTTTTTTTTCATATTTTTGAAGCTACCGCTTTTCGCGAAAATGCGATTATATGACAAATTACTTTGCTTGTTCGCTGCACTGTTGCTTCTTACTTATGTTAAATTTTATACATATATGCATGTGCGTGTGTTGTATAGGCAGCTTATGCCCAGAAGCAGGCTCAACAAATTTTGAAAGTTATTTACAGTAACTTTTGCGAGCAGAAAGCAGCCGAAAGAATCACCCAAAGACGACAAGCAGAAAAAGTATGAACAATTTTTAAGTACAATTAAGTATATTAGCATACAAAAACAAATGCATATGTATGTATATGTATATGAACATTTATTCATAAACTCATAATCACACTTACAGAGTGAAATTTGCTAAGAGGATAAAAAAATGGCGTGCGCATATCTGTGCAAATTTGTCAAGTGTAAGCAACGCATACGAAAGGCATACAAAATGAGGCGAATTCTCGTAAATTTTCGCAAAATGTTCATAAATGCAAATACAAAAAGGCGGCTCTACGCCCAAATGTATGCAATGAATGCATAGCCTACAAATAGGTGTAAGTAGCAAGCGTTGAAAAATGCGGTGGCACATTTTGCCGCGCGCAAAAAAGAAGAAGAAAAAAAAACAGATTGGCAAAATTTGCAACTTCAAATATGATATAAATAGCATCAAACTAAAAAAGACAACGAAGAATAGCAACATAAAGCTGTTTGCAAACAAATTTAAATAGACGTTTGTGCATATGTATGTACTATATATGTCAGTATATACATATGTAAGTATGCACTTGCTAAATATCTCTGCCAGCAATGTATGCAAATGAAATTCAAAAGTTCAATGCACACAAACTTTTCAAACTCGAGCAACTTCGCATATACAGATATGTAGGCTTATACATACATAGATATACAGACATACATATGTATGGTTGTGTTTCCCCCATATGAAAAATTCCGTAAAGTCTCGAAATAACAACTAAAATCCCGAAGTAGCCCGAAAAATCTCGAATTAGTGCCGGGAATTCCAAAATCCCACCAATTCCTGAAAAATCCCGAAAACTTTCTGAAAATTTTCTTNGGTTGAAAAGTTAGTCCCGAGATTTTGTAAGTATTAACAGAAATTTCAAATTTGCTCCCAAAAATTCCGAAATATTCATAATAGTCACGAAACAGTCCGAAAAAAATCCCTTTAACCCCCTGAAAAAAATGCTAGACGCTAGTAGTATACTAGTATCCCAAACTAGTCAAAAAATCTTGAATTTGTTCTGAAAATCGGAAAAAGGTAACGAAAATCCCGAGTTGATCCCAAATTAGTTATGAAAGTCCCAAAATAGTACCGAAAATTCCGAGGCCCAGCAGAATCGAAAAAATCCCGAAAATCTGCTACACAATACTTCTTCCGAATTAGTCCTAAAAATCACGAATTAGTTTAAGATCGCAAATAGCTCCAAGAGTTCCGAATGAAACCCGAAAACCATGAATCATGAAACCAAATCTCAGAGTCCCTTTAAAAAACGTTAGACGTTCACGAAAAAAAAATCAGAAGTGCTGAGTGGAAAATTTCGTTAAAATACCGAATAGCACCAGTAATGTCACAAAGCGATTCTCAAATATTTTAAACGATCCAGGAAAATCCCCCAAAATATTGGAAAACAGCCGAAAACCAATCTCGGAAATCGCTCCAAAATAGATACCGAAAAAATCCCGAACGATATGAAAAAATGCATTATTATTTCTTGTAAATCTTCCTCGAATATGGGAAACTGTAAAGGAAGGCCTTGAAACCCTGGCCATACCATACAAAATAACTAGTAATTTAAAAAAAAAAACCGACTTCAACTCCCAAATAAAAAAAAAA
>NW_016203117.1:0-2335 GCF_001687245.7 Rhagoletis zephyria
AAATCGGGATGTGCGTTGTATACACTTGCATGCTGGTGTAAGTGCATTTAAATGTCCAAGTTATAAGCTGAATACCGAGCGACAGTCCATCAACACTCACATCAATGTAAAATTTTCCAGTTCACATAAGTATAATGGAATAGTGTTTGCGTACCTTGATATTGCATTGCGTGCATAGTTTGTGGCGCTTTTGCCTTTATATTGAAAAGCTCTGTTTTTTCTTTTTGGTGAAATTGGAGTAGGAAAAATACTTAACCTCCTTTTATTGGATGTAATACGAAGGATAACCTGACTATGACGAGGTACGAATATCAATTAAGCTGCGGAACTGATTGGCCCTTATCAGTGTGGCTTAAGAACTGGTAACTCTACCATAGACCAAATGTTACAAAAGGCCCAAGAGAATAGGATCGCCACGCACCATACTATATTACTTGATTTCAAAGCCGATCTCGACAGCACCAAGTAGTGTTTTCTATAATACTGTGATTAATGAATTTAGCAGAGACCGAACATAACAGTTATTGATGAAAATTGTCATGGAAAAATTTACTATGAAGGAAATGTTCTACAACTAATTGATTCATACCAATGGATTTATTTTTTTCACGAATACTCAAATTTTAAGATAAATTTTAATTTGCAATTTTTGTGCAAAATTAAAAAAAAAANAATAAAAAGTGCAATATTTGAATGAAATTTTGCATAATTTTCTTTAATATTGCGCAAGGTTTTGAATTCCGATTTTTGGGCTTTTTATTGTAGAATTAACCATATTAAAAAAAATATCGAAAAGTAAAATATTTAATAAAGAGTTGCCCATATTGTAAAAAATTCGCTGTATCTGAACTTTATTGGACTGAAGGCATTTTTTATTCCGCATAAAAGATCTGCTCCGCTAGTTCGATTTTAAAAAGTGTTGTGTCAAATTAAAGCGCTTGGCCTGTAGATATGCAAAATGGTTTTATTTTTTCGAAAAGAGTTGCCACCTGCAAAACAGGCATACTCAAAGTATTTAATAATCAATGCCATCACATCTGCACCGTTCGTTCGATTTTCAAAAGTGTGGTGTCAAATTAAAGGGCGAGGGCTGCAGATGTACCATGTGGTTTTAATTTTTCGAAAAGGGTTGCCACCGTTTACAAAATTAAGTTAAAATTATTGAAAAATTTAAACCAATTATTACAAAATGTGTATCAATGGAAAAGGGGTTTGAAAGGCTCTGTTTCTTAACTTCACAAGAGTTCAAAGAGTGTTAAGAAATGTTTAGTTCGCACACTAACAATATTTTTGTTAACATGTCTAGTTAACACATATGTTTATTTAATTTCAAAAATATTTAATAAGCTAAATAAATTATTAAGATAAATTATTAAAGTATCAATCAAAATGGCTTTGGCAAGGCTTTATTTCTGAACTATATTCAGAGGGTTGCCACATGTTTAAGAAATCAATTTCAACTTTATTCATCAGGTATTTATAATATGTAGATACCACATTCCGACGACATCGCCATCATCAGTAAAAACAAGCCCAACAAAGGGAATCATATTTCCGAAAAGAGCTAAGTGTCGTACTTTATACTTGGACTATGGATGCAATTGAGATCTAAGGTCGTAAACAACTCCCGCTCTTTATGTTACTCATCAATCCCATTCTGGTGTATGGCGCAGAAGCTTGGACAAAGAAAAAATCTGATGAGCCGGCCCTTGGAATGTTCGAGAGAGAGAGAGTTCTGCGGAAGATAATTAGATAGAATATAGCGCTGGGCCAGTCATTTTATACGATTGGACGGGAGCGCTCCAGCTCTGTACGTGACGAAAAAGCCAGACCCGCGTGTTTCATTGCACTTGGTCAAAATCACTTGAGTGATTTAGAAGAAGTAGAAGATTTTAAGAAAAGTCATTTGGATGAAAAAAGTTTGTATGAAGTTAATACTTTTCTTTTTAACAATATTATTGAGTTTTTACTGTGATTTTCCTGAAGCCTGCGACTACAGTGAAGCCCGCTTAAGTTCCCCTTTTAAGTGCTCTTTTAAAATTCCTTAAAATATTTACGTATTTTCAAATTCAGTAGCAGAGCTACACACCTTCGGTAAAAAATAATTCTAAACAAGTAAGAAAGTCTAAGTTCGGGCGGAGCCGAACATTAAATACCCGGCGCAAGTATTAAATATAAATTTTCCTCCTTTCCGAAAGCTACCGCTACATGAAAAGCCGGGGTGTATATATTTTAAGTAAATTAGCGTCCTTAAATTTCGAAATATTGAAATTTCAAGCATTTCTGAAATTTACCGTTATATGAAAAGCGGCCTCAATTTTAGTCCGATTTCAAC
>NW_016203118.1:0-2335 GCF_001687245.7 Rhagoletis zephyria
TTTTTTTTTTTTTCAAAACAGTCAATTTATGATTTATTAATTTTTCTTGTTATATCCTGGAGGGTCTGGTCAACGTCTTATCGTTGTCTACAGATTCGCATTATTAAATTGGGAATTATTTGTACAGGATATTTTAAAGGATTTTTTTTTCCAAACGCGGTTCGAATCACTGGATCCTTGTTCACGATATTTACTTTATTTCGGTTTACTTACAAGGATCNATTAAATTGGGAATTATTTGTACAGGATATTTTAAACGATTTTTTTTTCCGAACGCGGTTCGAATCACTGGATCCTTGTTCACGATATTTACTTTATTTCGGTTTACTTACAAGGATCCTACCGACTGCGCCTTTCAAGTAATTTCCGTGCGTCCGGGCGTTTTTAAAAATAGTTTTACGCGATTAACCAAAATACAACAAGTGGGTTTGGGCTCTCGAATCAGACTGAATTAAATTATTTATTCAATTTAAATTGAAGTTACAATATTTGCTTACTAATTACTTTTGGCATATGAATTTAATGAAACTGCTTGCTAATNTAAAAAATAGTTTTACGCGATTAACCAAAAGACAACAAGTGGGTTTGGGCTCTCGAATCAGACTGAATTAAATTATTTATTCAATTTAAATTGAAGTTACAATATTTGCTTACTAATTACTTTTGGCATATGAATTTAATGAAACTGCTTGCTAATCAATTTGTTCCATGTGAACTAAATAAAACTGCTTGCTAATCAATATGTTCCCCAATTTACTAATTCTCGGAAATTTGGTGTCTTTTTGATTTTCAATTTTTCTTTTTGTGTACAACCTTTGCAATATGCCGGAAATGGTTTTATGTTTCAACTTTATTAATTTGCTTCAAGAATTCTTCTTACTTATCAATTGCACCGTCAGGTGTTTTTGTGTAGCTGTTAATATATGTAACTCACGCGACGAAACGACGTTACACCGATTCGACGATATACACCTGAAAATTCGCACAAAGAACACACGATACTTATAACCAGCGTTACCAGATTGATCTTTTTAACGTCAATTGGACGTTTTTTGTTTTCTGTTGACGTTCGGACGTTTTCTGTGTTAAAAATTACGTTTTTTAACTTTCAGTAATTTTTCTCTGTTACTAAATCTTGTAAGTAGAACTGATTTTGAATTATTTTCTTAATAAAACTTTACAAGCTTGGTTTTTCGCAGCAGCTTCTTCAAAAGATATTTATTCTTTGGGCACAGATGACTTAAATATGACGCAAAACACTTGAGGTTAAAAGGCTTATTGCAATGTTTGCAATTTCACATTAAAAGCCAAATCAGGAAGATCTGATCTATTGCAACACTCACGCTCGCAAAAGCACCAAAAAAACTGTATCAGCATAAAAAGTCTGCGATTATTTAGCAACTTATAACCTGCACATTATTACTCTGAAGTTTAATGGGCTATCAAGCTGAATACTCAAACAAATTCTTAAAAATCTGAATAAAAAGTTGAAAATCTAGCTTAAACCTTGCAGATTTTTTTTATAATTTTTGCACAAAGTTTGAAATGTCGATTTATATTTAGTTTGCTATATAATGAGCTAGGCTTTTATGGAAAAATAATAAACATTAATTAAACAAAAGAAAAACAGCCACAATCGATCAAAATGTTGATGACTGAATCAGCTGATCACAAGTGTATGCATAAAATGATTTTTATATTAACGATCTCAAAGCAGTTTACAATGAATTGTTAATGTGCTCTGTAGAAATGACATTTTAATATACTTACATACATACTTGTGTACCTTTGTGTACAATAAAAGTTTAATAAGAACAATTCTTTATGCACGCCTTTGAAAAAGACGTTTTTGGGTAGAAAATGACGTTTTTTTAGACCAAGAGGGACGTTTTCTCATGCCGAAGACCTGGCAACACTGCTTATAGCAGCTCATACTGATATTGACTTCGAAAAAACAGTATTCCGAATGAACGTGCACGAAAGCAGCAACTGCCGTATTTGATCGACTGCCGAAAGCACGATACTGCATTAGGACGGTTGCCGAAAGCACGAGAGCTCATTTGGACGGTTGCCGTAAGCATGAGAGCTCATTGGGACGTTTGGCGAAGGCAAGACGCCGCAGTTCGTTTGTTGCAGAAGTCCTTTGACTTGTTGCTGAAACTTTCAGCCTGAAAGCCATTTCATTTGTTGCTGAAGGCATCTTTGATGGGTTGCCGAAGTTATGATACTGTATTTAAAAACAATTTAACGACATTTGGTTGTTTGAAATGAAGCATTAATATGTACATACAAGTTACGGGATTTTCTACTAAAATCCCTAAAAAAATATATTTTT
>NW_016203119.1:0-2335 GCF_001687245.7 Rhagoletis zephyria
GCACAGAAGAGAAATGACTGGCGTGCTGTTTTGGACTCGGTCAAAATCGCATAGGCGGTTACAGCGCCAATAAAGAAGAAGAAGTATTTGTCTATAATAACTCGAGTTGAAGTTTTTAAAATTATGAAGTTTCGTTGTTGCCTTTAGTTTCATCACTTCCGCTTTGAAAGAAACTGCGAATATGCCAATAATATGACTCAAATACCGTATAAATAGCTAAATAAAAATTTCCTTAAAAACAACTTTAATTCTTATTGAAATAACTAAAAAAATAACAAAACTTTAGTTTTAATTGAAAAAAAGAAAAAAATAAAGCTATAGTTTTTATTAAAATAACTATAAAAAAATTTATTGGTAGATATTTTTTAGATTTGGTAGATTTTTCTCAAGTGGATGGTAAATATTTTTTTTCGTCAGTGGCAACCCTGGTGGTATGTACGCGAAGGGATCGAGCTTGCCCTTCTTCTTCATATCGCCTTTAGGTTTCTTAGTTGTATACTCGCTGCCGGCGTATGCTGAAGCCGCTGTAGATTTGCCAGATTTGGCCGACTTCGCAGAGTAGCCGGATTTTATTTATATTGCGTCACTACCGGAGGCGCCTAAGGGCCGATGAATACCTTTGGAACCGGCTACATATTTTGAAGCTGAAGTATTACCCGAACGCATACTAATCGCATCGGTAGCTTTACGTTTGCGGCTTGTAGCTGGAAGTTCCTCCTCTTTTGTTTCTGTATTAAAGACTGCGATAATAAGAGTAAATGACTTTTATGACTCCTTAATATAATCACGGTAGACATACCATCACTATGGTCAACTTCCATGCCGCGTTTAGGCGCTCGTTTTAGGCTCGCGATTATCCGCATCCATATCTTTTGGCAAATCAGAACCGAAATCTGCCAATATGTCATCAATGCTGCAAGCATTCATTAAAAATAAATAGGTTCTTTTAAAGGGAACTTTTAACTTACGTTATGCTCTTCTTTTCCAGCCCAGCGACGAATTCATCCTCTGAATCGTCGTCATTGGTCTTATCTTTTTCGTTCAATTGCTTTCTATTTTCACGACTCATTTGCTCCGTACTTTCTACAGGCGCCGCTGCGTTACTTCATCATCACTAGGCACAAATTTAATTAGCTCTTCAGCTGTGAATTTATGGTCTGAAAAGAAAGAAATTTGCATTAATTCATTGTAAATACACGAAATTAATAAATTTCAATCATTTGTTTACCTTTTCACAAACCGAATTACCAAGAAATAGAAACTCACCGCGATGCGATACAGAAATAAAAACCAACAGGGCTGCATTTTTTTGGTAAAGTACATTTCACCACAAGCTCTCAGAGCATTCCGATCCACAATATTANCAAAAATAAGCATATATTTTCATATTCACAAAGCCGTTTCTGAATTAAATTAGCCATTTCTAAATTAAATTATATCTTTGTAACTANAAATTTTTTGCGGGGAAAGTTTATCCCCATAAAGGACTTCACCACGAAACAAGTTACAACAACAAACACCTTTTCTACTGGTACACTGTGCTGGAGCTTTATGGTATTTCATACAACAATAGCCTACGTTACGCAGGAAAAATACGTATATACATACATATTTATGCTAAAAATAAGCATATATTTTCATATTCACAAAGCCGTTTCTGAATTAAATTAGCCATTTCTAAATTAAATTATATCTTTGTAACTAACATATAAAAGTTGAGAGAATATGTATTTACCTATATGTATGTATATATTAAAAATAAGTAGTGGTAAGCAGTGCGCGCTTCCACTCCGCAACGCCTGGGTTCAAACCCTGGTCAAAGCAACATCGCAAAAAATATAGAAAAAAGGGTTTTTCTTAACAGCGGTCGTCCGTCGTTAGGCAATGGCAAACCTCCGAGTGTATTTCTGACATGAAAAACCGCTTCTCATAAAAATACAATCGCCGTTCGGAGTCGCTATAAATCAGAGAAGAAGCTCGGCCAAACTCTAACATTTGTGTAAGCGCTAATCTATTATTATTAAGCATATATTTTCATATTAAAAAGCCTTTTTGCATTAAATTATGTCTTTGTAACACATAAAAAATGGTTTTATTTATTTAAAAAAGATTGCAAAACTGTTTTGAAATATTTCGTCCGAGTACTTTTAAGTACAAGTACAATCGAGTATTTTCTAGCGATACTTTGAGTAGCATCGAGTACCCCCTTCGATGCTCTAAAATGAGTACTGGTATCGACTACATGGTGGTATCGGACGAAAACGAGCGATGAGAATGCGAGCGAAGCGAAAGTGATGAAAATGCGAATAGTACCGATTATAGTAGGTTAAGCGAG
>NW_016203122.1:0-2335 GCF_001687245.7 Rhagoletis zephyria
AGCTTTCGTCACTCAGAAATTTTACCTCAAAGAGGTGTTTTATTTGATACATATATCTCGAATATGAGTCAAATCGGATCACAAGTACGGTTTTGAGTAATAACTCGACTCCAGCGCCACCTGGTTGTGTACAAAAAAACCATCATCAGCGAAAAAATTCTCAAATTCAACTGTAACTTACAGCCAATTAAAACTTGCACTTTTTGATACTGAAATTGAGTGAACTACAAAATTGCATACTCAAAACTTGGTGCTATTTTATGCAAAATTAACTATATTTCTATAAAAAATTAACAAAAAAATTTATTACGAAAAAGAAAAATACTGTACACTGTATTCTGGGTGTATATATTCAGAGATAGGTAAAAGTTTCAATATGTTTGGATAGCGCCACGTCCTTTTTCCAGTAGCCACCNATTCTCAAATTCAACTGTAACTTACAGCCAATTAAAACTTGCACTTTTTGATACTGAAATTGAGTGAACTACAAAATTGCATACTCAAAACTTGGTGCTATTTTATGCAAAATTAACTATATTTCTATAAAAAATTAACAAAAAAATTTATTACGAAAAAGAAAAATACTGTACACTGTATTCTGGGTGTATATATTCAGAGATAGGTAAAAGTTTCAATATGTTTGGATAGCGCCACGTCCTTTTTCCAGTAGCCACCAAATCTCTATACTAATTTCCAGGACACTACCACAAATACTTCCAGAGATATATGGTATGAAAAATTCGATATGTATGGGTGATGGCGCGTTCCCTTAATATATCGAAAGTCGGCAGTAGGTGTCAAAAATTAAAAAAAATCGGTACGGCCGTTCGCGAGATCACCTCTTATAAAAAGAAGGAGCTTCTCTTTATATAATCAGTGCAGGTAACACAGAGCAACACCGGTTTTGATGCGGCAATGTTAAAGCTGTTTTTGATAGGCTTTTTTATACTGATTAAGAATCCGTAAGTATAAAGTTTCCTCAGCCCCAGGTTTTGAGAAAAATGTGGTGAAGTTGTCGAAGCTCTAGCAATGACACAAAAGGTGATAGAACCATCCACTTAGGCTTAAACTAAAGCTAGAACTACAGACTACTATCCCTAAAAGTAATATTCGTGCACCTTGCCCTGATGGTCACCTATCCTCATTTACTTTTTATCGTCCAACAATACAATAAATAAAATAAAAAATAAAATAAAAAAAAATACTGGAAAATTATGCAATTGGAAAAAAGGTGTAAAAACCAGTGTTAGCTGTTCAATAAATGACTATAGGTGACCTTAGAGTCAAGGTGCAGGAATGGTATTTTCAGGGATTGAAGTCAGAAGTCCAAGCCTTAATTTAAGCCTAAGTGGAAGGTTCTATCACCATTTGCTTAATTGCGGTAGGTACTCAAACTTCCCAAATCAATCAATTATTCCTGTTAAACAAATGACTGTAAGTGACCATCAAGCAAAGGGGCAGGAATTTGCAAGAGCAGTATTCGAGATTTTTAGCTTTAATCAAAGCCTAAGTGGAAGGTTCTACTACACTTTGTTTCTTTGCTAGAGCTTCTCAAATATTGAAAAAAACGCGATTTTTTGACACTTTGACCTCGTTTTTCTTAAAATCTGGAGCTGATGGAAACTTTATGCTTACGGATTCGTAATCAGCACATAAAACTTCGGCAGAAATAGCGTTAATATTTGCTGCATCAAATTGTTTCCCCATTTTTGTTGGCCTGTGTAATAAGTATTGTTTAATAGCCAATACCCGCATGTTTGCGCCGCCTTCAAACACCTTTCGAAAGGTAAAACAATGACTCGATTCTCCTCTACGCATATCTGTAATACGTGTATCGAATTTCAAGCAAATCGGACCATAAATACGATTTTTTGGAATAGATCGGTATCTGGTACACCTATCAGAAAAAATATCCTATATGGGTGTTTCCAGCGGAAGGTCCACCACGACAAAAAAAATAAAAGTTTTATATCTAACGTATTTACGGGCCGATTTGTCTGCTTTTTAAAATATATACTGGCTATGTAAGTAGAATCATGTTTGCATAAAATGGTCTTCCTAGGTGGTGCCAAGGTCGAGATATTTCGAAAAACCGTATTTATGGTCTGATTTGGTTCGAATTTGGCGTATGTGGTTGAAACATAATAAATCATAGATTTCTGATAAATTGACCCTGAATTGGCGCTGAAGTCAAAATATAAAGTATATTCTACATAAAATATATGTTTTATTTGCGTTGAAAATTCATTTAAAAGCAATATTAACAAAAATATAACGATGGAAATTTATGTCACGTCACGCCACGTCACGTCACGTTTCACACTTGGGGTTGTAA
>NW_016203123.1:0-1765 GCF_001687245.7 Rhagoletis zephyria
TTTTGGTAGATTTTTGTTAAAGTACTTTACTTGAACTTTAAAACTTTTCATTCTCGCTTTATTTTTTGTAATCATCTTTTTATTTTAAATTTCTTTCTAAAAGTATAGTCTACTTAATTGCATTATTTTTTAACGCTATCGATAAAAGGCGAACATATCGTGTTCTATTTATAACTCATTTTGCTGGAATCCTGAGGAGCTTTTGATTGCCTAAATATTTTAAACATATCGTGTTCTATTTATAACTCATTTTGCTGGAATCCTGAGGAGCTTTTGATTGCCTAAATATTTTAAATGATTCTTCAAATAAAACTAAAAGAGGAACAGGCACGTTATTACACACTATGATTGTTCGCAAAAAAAAGTTAAAATAAAATCAACGCCGGTTTTAATGGCAGTTGTTAAATTAAAAAAGAAAAAAAGACACAAAAGTCCGGTGGCAAAAAAAAAAATTAAATTAACGGGAATTTTTAGGTGCATATTGTTGGTTAAACTAAAATTCAATGGACTAAAAACTGTACACCCAAAAATGTTTTAAAAATTCAGAGAAAAAAGTTCGGGATTTTGGCGTTAATTTGTTAAATTCTTCTAAATGTGGTATATGCATAGCTTTAATCCTTGATTTTTATGATTTTCATTAAAGGGCAAACAATATTCGTTTACAAAAATAAAATTATAAAAATTTTAGCTGAAAAACATTGGGAATATTATAAAAAAAATCATCAAGGAATTTTTTGAGTCACTGTATTTGTCTATAATAACTGCAGTTGTAGTTTTTTCAAATGATGAAGTTTCGTTGCTGCCTTTAGTTTCATCATTTTTGCTTTTAGTTGAAGGAAACCGAGAAGACGCCATTAATATGACCTCAAATACATTAACTTACATTAACATTAAATTACTTACTAAATTTTTTTTGTTGAACTAACTAAACAAAGAACACATCTATAGTTTTTATGAAAATAACTAAAAAAGTTTTTGGTAGATATTTTCCAGATTTGGTAGATTTTTTTTTAAATAGATGGTAAGTATTTATTTTCGTCAGTGGCAACCCTGATCCAAAGCTTTACTCACTTTCACAAAAGTATTGTTTCTTAATAGGAACATCAGTTCCTTCGGAGCGCCTTTTTTCCAAAGCAGGTGCCACTGCTACAGAAAAACGCAATAGATTGACAACCAAGCGTTTATCAAAACTGTTGTTTTTACGAGTATAAGTTCAATAAATATTTAAGAAATTCTTTCAATTAACCCGCAAATTTTAACACATTGTAAATTGTGATTTTTTTGTCTTTATGATTTTTTAATATTACCTGGAAAACATCGATTAATAATCGGTTATTTGAAATTGATTACGATTAATTGCAATTAATTAAAATTAATTAATATGATTCCATTAACCGATTAATTCATTTTTTTGCCATCACTATAGACAGGCGGACTGGAATACCAAAAAGTGCAGTTCACAAAGCTTTAAAATACCATCCCTACCACATTCAACGTGTTCAGGCTCTACAAGAGATACATTACCTGTCGAGGGTTAGATTTTGCAGTGAAATGTTGCGAATGCATGATTCAGACCCCAACTTTTTTAATAAAATAATTTGGAGCGATGAATCATCATGCAAACGTGATGGTTATTTTAATTTACATAACCTTCACAGTTGGCAGATAGACAATCCTCACGAAATGAGGACAACGCTCAACTCCCACAGTTTTTTAAAGTTCCTTCAGGAACGGCTTCCAACTCTTTTAGAAGAGGTACCCTTAA
>NW_016203123.1:1903-2335 GCF_001687245.7 Rhagoletis zephyria
TGCCCTGCTCACTACGGGCGTGAAGTAAGAGCTCATTTAGACGAAACTTATCCTCGCCGATGGATTGGACGATACGGGCCAATTACGTGGCCTGCTCCTTCCCCACACCTGAATCCATTCGATGTTTTCTACTGGGGCTGCGTTAAGGTAAAAATTTATTCAAAAATAACTCAAAACGAAGAGCATTTGCCGGAACAAATAAATGGAGCTGCTGCTGAGATAGCCCAATTGAGTTTAAGATCTCTAAAAGCGTCTTTTCTTAAAAGGTGCCGAGCTTGTCGCCAATTTGAGCATATTTTATCAAGAAAAGAATACATTTTTCTTCAAACGACTCATGTATGTTTTATATCACGTGAACCCATCCTTCACAAAAAATAATGATCGATATAGCCCTTGTTATTGACTCTAGTCCGAATCCCGGTAAGTAACATA
>NW_016203124.1:0-2335 GCF_001687245.7 Rhagoletis zephyria
TAGGCATTGTGTATACCTCGGAAAGCTATTAGAAAATACTCGTTTTAAACGTTCCCAATAATTTAGAAAAATCTGATTGGCATTGCCAGAATTCAGCCCAGCTGCGAGGTTGCAAAATGCGGACGCTTAAAAAACGTACATTTGAGTCTGACAAAATGTAGACGGTGTCGCGACATGTCGTTTTCCAATATTGTTTGGGTTAGAAAATGTCTCAAAATGTAGACGTCTACATTTTTGGACACAATTTGTAATGAACTGTGAACACCCATATTTATGTAAACATCAAAAGTATTTATTTGTATGCGAAATACGTGAATATATTCGCAGCGTAGCTTAGTTTGCTTAAAAAAGGGCGACAATAAATATCGCGTCAAATTCGAAAAAATTAAGCGTTGAATGCATTGTCAACATACAGCTTATAAAAACGCACGATATACGTCAAAATGTATGTGAACAAATGTTTATGGATTATGTGCGCGAAGAGAAAAATATTTATGTGACGGCTCCCAATGGCACGACGTAGTGCCTTTTGAACAACAGTGTCACGTCGCTCATTAATAAAACCCCTCAGGAACGCCATAAGTAAATTTGTATGAGTATGCATAAAAATACCCTGTGGGAATAGTGGTAATACATTACATGCGCGATAAATAATGTAAAGCATGCCTTATGAGTTTCAGATTCTATTACTGATTCATATTTAAGCATTCCAATGCATCCAAAAAATTCATATTAAATCACATAAATTCCTGTGAATTCCATACTTTTCTTAGGACATCGCTGATTACCAAAGATTACATTTCCCCACTGGGTATAGGTATCCTATGCAGGTATTCACGTACATATGTTTGCATACCTCGATGCGCCTTCTTCATTGCCTTGTAGACATTTAAATTACCTTTGGCGTCGTTTAGAGAGTTGATTTTCTGGTTCAAGCGTTTCAACACCTGAAAGTATGCTGCAAACAAATAATATTTTTTCTGCATTCTAGACGACTTTTCTGTCCTTGTGCGCCATTGTATGCAGTGCTGCCGTTTAGAATTTTTAGAAAGTCGCAAAAAAGGGGCCATTGACGAAAAAAGGGTCAGCATATTATTTTTGCTTTTCTTTACTAGTACAAGAATAAATCTGTTGAATTTAAGAAGAAAATAACAGGACAAGGTTTACATAAAACAGGGTTGCAAACTTATACACACATCTAGTTTCTGCAAGGAGAAGAGTTGAAGTTCCTTTAAAGTTTTAAGTGATGCGTTTATTAGTACTTACAGGAGGAAATATCTTTTAATACCATGGTTCTGTTAACATTTCCTAAAGCAATCTCTGGAAATGGGCAAAAGTGGCACATAATTTTGGAAGAGGATCAAAATATCAAAATTTTCAAAAAGTCGGGTCGAAGGGTATTGGTGCTTAAAAAGGGTCAAGTTGCCGCTTTAGTTGCGCAACGGCAACTCTGATTGTATGTGTTTGGCTGGCTGTTGTATGACCTGAAATATCAAATTCTTAAATACATATCTATGTATATGTACATACATATTTATATGCGTTGAGAGTATATAAATAAATACGCACTTACCTCTGTGCTTCGTTTTGGGAATTGAAAAGTTGCAAAAAAATTAAGATTTCAAATGAACCCAACTATGTAGTCGACAGCGTTCCAGAAATATGTAAGTATATAAGTTTTTGTGCTTGTGCCTCCACATACACTTGAATATGTGTCTTGCATATTTTTGTTCTTGAATGGGGATCTGCAAAATAGGTGATTGAACCCTTACCTTGACATTTAACCTGTTCGAGCGGAAAATTCGCGCTACACAACTGGATGTGTAAAATGATGGGAAAGGTGTAGCTTTTGATTAGATAAAAGCGAAAACACCTAACTATGCACTGTATATGCTCGCAAGCTCTCAGCGTTTCTTGACAGTTTGGACACGCCTTAACCCAGTTTGGTATTTCAATTCATTTACGTATCATATTTTGTTTCAGACACATAATCCGCACAATATATTGTACATGTAAGACCTTAAGAAGATTTAGATGTAGATATATGTGACAATGAAATTTAAAAGACATCTGCGGGCCGAAACAGTATATGTGGGATTAGTTTACGGACAGTACTTGCGATGCTTGGACTAATTGGCCTTTAAGAGTTATTAACCTAGAAATGTAACACTACAGTACGAATATAGGAATACATTTACTTGATCGAATTATTTAAGGTAAGGCGATAGAAGACGGAAACAATACGAACAGGACACACTTTACATTGCATTCTCAGTCGCCGTCAATCACAGAAAAATATTCTGCTAGTGTTAAGTTATTTAATTGTGTTAAATTT
>NW_016203125.1:0-2335 GCF_001687245.7 Rhagoletis zephyria
CTTTACATCCTTTCACATCTACATCGTCTTGCAATGAATCGCTCATAACAAACTATTTATACAGACTCTAGTATTTAGATCAGTGATCATAACAATATGCACAGCCATTTTTTTGGGTATACATATATGGCAACCCAGCTCCTCCATTTTACTACGAAATGCCCAGCTGTCTGATCTCGAAGGGTCCCACATAATCCACACCTGAGTGTAGAAATGATTTCCCAACTTGCAACCGATCTGCTGCCAAGTCAGGCAAGTCAGCTTATGTGTTTCATCAATATCTATGTCTGTATGTATGTTTAAAAAAGTATATTTCGCCGGCACGAATATAGGAACCAAAATCTAATTTTTTCAAATTATCTCCTTAGTCACCAGTTATAATCAAACTAATAAAGAAGATTCAAAAATTTAAAGAATTAATTTCTTAGATGAATTAAAAAATGTATTTGAGGCCAACTAAAACTCTTTAACTAATATAAGGAATATTTTCACATGCACGAACTATTACCGACCGCCTGCTGCTAATAGGAAAACCCATTAATTTTGACCTCTAACCTCAAACACTTAACAGCTGAGAATACCAGTCGCTTAAATGAACCACACTCTCACACAGCCATAGTGCAGTTGGCTAGCACCGAAAGAGAATAACAGTAGGCGCGTTTGTTGTAGCAAAAATTAATAAATTAACTTCCGAAGCGCATAAATCATTTGCCCGTTTGCGACGTCAAAAATGCCTAACCCACCATCCTACAACTACCACCACAAACAGTTAACAAGCAGAAAGAAATAACAGCAACACTAAGAAATGACAACAGCAGCATAACATTCCCACTGCGCCAACGGTGTAGAGCAGAGGTTCCCGAACTTTTTTTTTCTCGTAGACCCCTTTCAAAAATTTACTGGTTTCGGTGATACACAAAAAAATTAAATGTGAAAATAATAGAAAGAAAATATTTTCTTTCCATTATTTTGTATTTCTATTTATTAAAATAATGTGATTATTCACTCGCAGGTTTTAAGAAATAGAGCTCGTAAATCCAGCAAAATACTCTCTCACTCTGAGGAATTATTTACATTATCTTCAAATTTTCGGCTCACTCATGACTTTGTACGTGGAGTATTTGTAAAATAGTTTATTTGTGTTGATGGCATCATTTTAAGTGAGGCGAAAAATATTTATCACTAACATTTTTTAATAAACATAAATAGAAAAAAACAACGAGTCTAGAAAATTCGATGACAAACAACCAAGCTAGCAAAGCAAGGCAAATGCACTATCACAGTCAGGTGTTTGTGCCACGTGAAGTGNAAAAAAAACAGATAGACCTTCTGTGATTGAAGGCAACTTGAGTTTTGCCCACTTGCATTCCCTCGATGCCTCCCAGTCATTGCTGAGCGAAATATTCACCCAGTTTCTGATGATTGCTTCGATGGCCGAAAGTGGGTGTGCTAAAACAGTGTGGAAGTAGTTAGAGGGCTGGCCAATGCCTTAAGTGCTGCTTGGTTGTCACTGCAGACACGTAAACTCCTCCCCCTCCACCTATGTTGCACCACGTAGTCTATGGCTTTGAGGATTGCAATTACCCCAGTCTGGAAGACTGAAGCATATTCCCCAACAGTAAAGTGAAGCTTATCCCCATTAACTTCGAAAAAGATCCAAGATCAGTTTTGGAGCCATCAGTGAAGATTCGACAATGTGTGAGTCCGGTCTCAATGATGGAATTAAACCAGCATTCAGTCTCAGGGAACTCAGCATTATACAATCTCTTCAACAAAGATAATGGTGGCGTACTATCCTGTAGCATTGAAAATACATATCTGCCGCCAGCAATTTCCGCCGCACACCACTCAGTTGTTATAGCAACATCTGGTTCTTTTTAGTCTGCAGGTGGCCCACGTATAAAAACAATAAGCGACGGCAAGTGCAGCCGTGCGTCAAGATAAATTTTCGTGTACCCCACTTATAACTCATGGACCCCCATGTTTTTTTCACGCCAACGTAGACCCCCGTCAAGTCTCCCGTGGACCACTTTGGGAATCACTGGTGTAGAGCAACAACAACCACAAAACCAACAACTATACCTAACACAAATATCAACGCTTGAAAACCGCTCCTGGTTAGACACCGCAGTTGGCCACAATATGAATGTTTGTGGCAAAATGTGAAGAATTTTCCCAGCTCGCCGCAGGCTAAAGCGCCTAAAAGCAGGCAAAAACAACTGCATGAACATACATACAGTACTACAAGCAGTTAAGTATGCTCCTGGTTCCTGTTTTCATAGCAATACGACAGGAGTTTAGTCCTTCCGCCTATCTGTGTGTGTGTGTCGGGCTG
>NW_016203126.1:0-2334 GCF_001687245.7 Rhagoletis zephyria
GAAGAATCTCTTTATAGGTTTGTCAGAATCGCCTTATATTAAAAAAAAACTTATTTTTAAATTGTTTTTAATTAAATAAATTTTACTTGTTTTCTTTCGCAGAGTGATATCTGACATTTGGTCCGTGTTTTTTTTTAATAACTTAAGTGTATAAGGAATATAAGGGATTCTAATCATGTTCATTTTCGTAAGCGTTACGCATTTCTTCTTAACGATAGCTAAACTTGGAGGTTTACGCTTGCATTATGATCGTCTGAAGTGGCTAACATCCCATCTAGATAATACACTCTAAAAAGTGCATGAAAAACTACTACTGAAAAGTGTTTATTTTGCAACCAGAATTTGTGTAAATATACGTTGGTCACATTAGTTATACTAAAATTCCATTAGCTAGAAAATTTCATACCAAAAATGTTCTAAAAATTCAGAGTAAAAAATTTGGAAATTTAGACAAAAATTTTTTTAACTTTTCTAAATGTTCTATGTAGCTTGGTTCCTTGATTTTTATGGATTAAAGTGAAAACCATATTCTTATTTACACAAAACAAAAGATAATAAAAAAATAGCAATACAATTTTTACTTGAAAAACATTTTGGGTATTGAAAAAAATTACTCAGCGGTTTTTTGAGACACTTTGATTTATCAGATAATCTGTAAGCATTGCGCTTGTTGATTAGTATGAAATTGCAAATGAATTAGAGTTCTTATAATCAAAGACTTCAACGAAATAGGAAAGTGAAGCGGAAAAGATGGCCTTGATGCAAAGAAATAAACGTAAGTTCTCAAAGGGGAGGACTTAAGCTTTTGCGGCAGATGTATCTTTTGCCTAGATTTTCTATATTCGCAATAATTAACCCCAATGGGTTTAATTAGTTCATGTTATCGGGAGTGCACTACTAGTTCATATTAATTAACATAATGCTTTTCAAGAACCTGATAAAGCGAAATGTGTGCTAACTACCTTATCAATAATCTGTTACATATATATGTATGTACATATAGAATTTTAAATACCCTCTATATTAGAGTGGTCCAAAAAAATAAACTCAGAGTTTTAATGCCGGCACACCCTAGGATTGATCTATATCGAAAAAAATATACCCCAATTTTTTTATTTTGAAATCAAAAAATATTTAGGGAGTGCTCAAAGTTGTCCATGTATTTTGTATAGAGAAAAAACATCTTTTCGTAGAAATAGTGTAGAATTCTTGAAAGTCAATATTTTTCGATTGGAAAACTTTACTTATCTTCAGGAGACTCCCAGTAATAATACTCAATTGTTTTTTAACAATTTTTTCACGGTAACTATATTTTATTGGTCCTCCAAAGCCCTGAGGAAATGCAATGGGGGGGACCAATAAAAAATCTTGTATCATAAAAAAATGTTTAAATAAACAATTGGATATTAATACTGGAAGNTGTTTTTTAACAATTTTTTCACGGTAACTATATTTTATTGGTCCTCCAAAGCCCTGAGGAAATGCAATGGGGGGGACCAATAAAAAATCTTGTATCATAAAAAAATGTTTAAATAAACAATTGGATATTAATACTGGAAGTCTCCGGTCGAAAAATATTGATTTTCAAGAGTTTTATACCATTTCTACGAAAAGATGTAAAATACATGGAAAATTTTGTGCGCTTTGAGCACTCCCTAAATATTTTTTGATTTCAAAATAAAAAAATATGGGTATATTTTTTTCGGTATATAACAATCCTAGGGGGTGGCGGCATTAAAAATCCGACCTTATTTTTTTACATACATTTTTGGACCACTTTACTGTATATATTATATAATTGTAACAGGCCGATGCCCTTACATTATATGGGTGAACTTTAGTAGAGCAACGGAAAGCAAATCAACAATTTTTAGAATTTTTGACCGACTGCCTGTTGGTATGTTTGTACGCGCATCACTCAAAAACTAATGCAAATATTTTTGTGGAAGGTTGCCAGCTGTTTGAAAATTTTGGTTTAATTTAATTGATATGGACATCAAACTAAAGAGACTAATGAAAGTTTACTGCCGAAAATATTTCTGAGGTGTGGGTTGCCAACCCACTGAAAGTTTGTATTAAGTTAAATTGATAAAATTAATTATATATTACAATGTGGGTACGAATCTACAGGGATTTACTGTCGAAAATATTTTTGAAACCGGTTGCCACCTATTTGAAAAATTTATTTCAGTTAAGTATACAAGATAATCTAAATATTACAATATGACTATCAAACGAAAGCCTTCAAAGTATTATTGTTTTTTTTACTCCCTCTGACAACATCGAAAATTACACAGCCACACAAAAAAAAATTTGTGTTCTGACCCAAAGGTC
>NW_016203127.1:0-2334 GCF_001687245.7 Rhagoletis zephyria
AGAAGAAGAAGAAGAAGAAGAAGAAGAAGAAGAAGAAGAAGAAGAAGGGTTATAATTCCTAAGCGCGACCGAAGGCCGCTTACGCAGAAAGAAGCTCTGCGCAAAAATATTTCCGCCCTTCTTTTCCGGCAGCACAGAAAGGGCGAATGTCGCGTCGTAACCCAGGATATGCCCACATGTACATACATTTACAAACAAAAGTTCCCGAAAATCTCAACGAAATCTTTAGGAGTATCTCATTTCTGTAGCGATTTTTTTACGAATCTTCAAAGAAAATTGTATGAACTCGCAAAGAAATTTCTGTACGAAAAATAAGGAAAATTCTTCACATAGCAGCATTATTTTCATTGCTGTACCGACTTTCTTCCGAAATTTCGTAAATTCGGCAAAAAATCGGATGAGATCTTTACGAATTCTTTAAACTTTCTCTAAATTCAGAATACTCTGAAAAAAATGGTTTACAGGGTATGTATACTATGTATGTATATACAAGAATATGTATGTGTACAGTCGTATGTACGTATTCTGTTTAATGTCTCAAATGTAAAATCCATACCAAGTCTACATAAATTTATAAGCTTTTACTAAAGCAATAAAACGTTGGTCCATTTGTAACCTGTTCTATCATCGTCCTCAAACCATCAACTACAGAATACTGTACCATGACGCGATGCAAATCTTTTTATGCTCTACGAGTTTTATCCAACTGGAAGCAATAAAATGAGGTTTAATTAAATATTGAAAGTCTAATGAAAAGCATGCTCACAAACTTTGCACATGTATACAAAATAAATATGCATGCTAAGAGTTCATTAAAAGAAAAGCTAAAGATAAGGCAAAGGTGATACAGATATTTATCGCAATATCTTGAAAGTAATTCCCAAAAGTACCTTTATGGCCAGAGACTTCACATACGGAGAACATAATTTTGAAGAATTACTTATTTTAAAGAAAATTGTTGAAAAACAACAAAATACCTTGCACACATCGTTCTTTATGCTTCTTTATATTGAACCACAAGAAATTAGGCTGAGCTAACAAAAGTATACATATTTATTACATATTCAGTTATTTTCACAATTTAATAATCTCCTACTTCTCTTCGTTTGGTCAGTTATTTCCGCGTGGATGGTAGTAACCAAGCCCTCTTCCGCAACAGTACCAAGAAATTGAAAGATTCTCACTGCCCATTTATATCTGGGCGATGCGGAATTGATGGCTTAAGTAGGGGTCGAATCGTAACAATCGTGAACGAGCAACTTGTCACGTAAAAATGCTTATTTCGGATTATAACAGTCGTGAATGTACTGCTCGTCTCGTATACCGAATTACGAGACCAGTGTGGCTATTCTATGACAGGAGTCTCCTTCGCTCACATGGTACTCATTCGTGGATCGACAGCCAGGGCTGCCAACTATACTTGGCTATGAAGTGCCATATTGAGGGGGGAAAAATGCCAAAATGTGCCAAATAGAAAAACAAAACTGCCAATAAAGGTGCCATTCTTTTTAATTCTTCCCATTTAGCATTAAAATTAGAAACACATTTCGAAAACAAAAGTCCAGTGCCAAAGTAAGATAAACCAGTTGTATGCACTACAGAAATTAGAAAATTTTAGTTGAGAAAACAAATTACACGCAAAGGATTTCACAAAAATGTTTTGAAATATTACTATTTTTCAAAAGTACCATTTTGGCTCTTTGTGCCAAATTGAAAAATTAAGTGCCATTTGAAGTAAAATAGGTCCAAAAATGGAACGGTTTGAGCCAAGCTTACAGCCCTGTCGACAGCACGTTTTTTGAGGGTTTTGATAGTAAAATAACTATTTTTTTCGTATCGAACTGGTGAACCGCACCTTTACATCGAAAGACACCTGGGGGCCAATTCCTGTTCTGTGAAAACGTGAAGTGAAAACATTTTTCATCACTTCAAATAAAATTACGATTCTGTTTTCAAATGTAAATAAATTAATTTGTCAAAAATGTTTCATTGTGAAAACTTTTTTTCACAAAGTTTGGTGGCTGTGAAAGCGAAAAGTTGGGGGTTTTACCTGTGATAAAGAATATCACTATCTTATACTCACAATAATTCACCAGATAATTACTCGCAAGATGTTAGTGGAATAGCGTTTAATGATTACGAAACGATAAAGTAAAAAAAACAAATTTTAACTCATTGAATTTTTTATTTTCTTTCCACAGTTTCGTAGAACCAGAATTAGCCCCTGGTCTAAGCTATGGAAAAATGTTCTGAATATTGAATTTAGTTTTTAAACAGGTGGCAGTCCCATTTACAGTTTTAAATATCGTAACACGTCGTTTCTAAAGATTTTGA
>NW_016203129.1:0-2334 GCF_001687245.7 Rhagoletis zephyria
GGACCAATCTAACGTTTCAAATAAAGAACCGATGAGATTTTGCAAATTTTATGCGTTTTTTTTAAAAAAAAAGGTATCAAGCTCTTAAAAAATCACCCGTTATATGTATGTATATATGTATTTATGCATATGTGCATCTTTTATGTTAAAGCGTTCGAGCACTGCAAACCCAAATTGAGCCACAGAGTATTTTACGCAGCACTCGCTATGCTTTGTAACAAAAAACCTTTACTGCTACCAATAGCACTGCATCAAGCCTTTTCAAAAGGCACCGGATTTTAGTGTGGCACCGTGCCGAGCAAAAGCATCCATATGTATGTACACCTAGAGATTACGAAAGCAAGCAAGTGCGGCAATAAAAGGCGTCACATATCGGCAATCGACATCTGCATTGACCACGTTTGCTTTTTTTTTTTATATATATTTCTTTTGTCCATAAAGTCACATCTTACAATACATATGTACATATATGTCTGTGTATTATGAGTACGCAGTATCTACCAACTGCTGTGTCGGATTTACGACCATTTCTGCCGCATGAAATACACCGCACCCCCTACCACAATGCATTTAGCTGGAGGACCCTTCTCTTGGCATTTGGTCATTTTTTTTTTTTTTGCATGCCGTCAGCAAAATTCCAAATACGCATTGGCATGTCAGAAAGGCGTGCTATGCAACAAACTTTCGAACATGAATATACGTACATACATACATACATACATACAATTGGGACGCACGAAAATCAACAATTTATTTGTGTATTCACATCAAATAGCAAATATGAATTTGTCTCTCCCAGCAGGGGCGTACATATTTTATTGAAAAAATATATTCGTTAGAATGTATGTATGTAAGTTTGTATGTATACTAAAATGTTAATAATCCACTGAGATATTCACGAGGCGAAAGCAGTTGGAGGGTAGAGAATGTGCAGCTTTCTTGTTGCCTTCCAGTTAACTGTTACTGTTTTGAACCTTTCGATTGTGTAACTTATGTAGTAAGGAATTTGCAAAGCGTATTCGATTGGGTTCTATTCAGTTCAACACAACTAACTTACTAACTCCGTTGATGCCAAGACAAAAAAGGAGGCAACGTAAAGGATATCTACATAAATGGGAATTTGTAGGAGGCTGACTTATGACTTTGATCGTTTTGTCGTTGTTAGGAAATTTTTGTTATTTTGATTGGTCTTTTGCGTGTGCGAAATGCTCATAGAATTATGTTATGCCTGTTAGTATGTGCGTTTGCTTTAACTCACGGAATAATGACTACAGGCGAATATTTTTCGGTTGAGTTGAGTGAGTTTGCTTTTAGGCATCTAACACTAACTACGTAAGTGCGACTAGTGTAAGCATGTGAATATGATTCGTTTAACTTTTGCTTCTATTTTTAAGCTATGCCTGCTGTCAGCATTTATCCTCTTTCCTTTTGTGGTGAATTATAAAACTTTGCCTTTTCGACAATAATTTTTTTGTGCAAAAAATCAAAATATCAATGCTGATTGGCAAAGCCAATCTGTATTCGGGTTTTCACATAAAGAAAGAGCACAATTAAGTTTAAGGGATCTCAATTAGTTTGCGAAACACCATATACTATATGTAAGAAATTAGATATGTATATTACTCCTCCGTTTAGCTAATCGAGAAATGAGTAATAAAGAGATTTCAATAACAATAAGTATTTGGGAGACTCCTGGAATATATCGAGCCCTAATTTGGTTTTTGATGCAGAAATATTCCCGGATCATCTGGGTGCGAAACTAAATTTTTCTCTCACTTCCAATATTTATATTATGTTTTGAATATTAGACCAAAATGTATCTAGGGTTTTCTTTTTCTTACACGTCGATAATTATTTTTATTGATGACTTCCATATTTTACAATTTTTGACAATTTGCATGAAAATCCAAAAATTAATTAATTTAAAATTACAACCATACTTGATACGCCAACATTAAGTATTAGTTCAATAAAATACCACTCAGAAGACTCGAAGATAACGCTAGAAGTGCACAAAAATTGACAGCACTACTGTTACGTGCCGACGTAGTTCAACAGATAAAGATTTAGAGGTTCTGCTGGCTTGGGCATGTCGTAAAAATGGATGCAAATGCTTAATACCTGACTCGAAGCCTTACCTGCCGCATATGGTAGAGTATGCATTATTTGAGAGGGAATTATGTTTCCAATTAACATTAACTATCGAGAAGAAGCAACGCATGGCGCACAATGCTCTGAGAGTGGCAGAAAGTCCTAGTTTCGAAATTTTTATAAATATCCAACTAAGTGGTTAACTCGATGCTAAGCATACCTACTTACAGGTTTTAAGCATTT
>NW_016203130.1:0-2334 GCF_001687245.7 Rhagoletis zephyria
TAGCGCCCCCGGCCAGTGCATAAAGCATTTCCCTCTCGTACGAAAAAAAAATAAAATTAAAATAATTATGGTAAGGGCTAAGTTCNGCCCCAACGCTCTAACAACGCGCTCCTGCATCTGAAGACATGCAGAATTGCGGTGCCAGATGCGGGATTCTTGCGCGGGCAGTGGGAGTTTGGGTTGTAGTGGGTAGCCCAACACGCTTCGGTGGGAGTCCCACGCTCGGAGAAGGTAGTATAGAGACTAGCGCCCCCGGCCAGTGCATAAAGCATTTCCCTCTCGTACGAAAAAAAAATAAAATTAAAATAATTATGGTAAGGGCTAAGTTCACCTCAGAGACCGTTGGCTTTTGTACGACACAACACAAGGTCAGAGCAAGAAACGTATAACCGGCGGAGCGGCACGTCTGACAGTCTGTTGCGCACGGAAATGCAGGAGAGCGCCTTCCTTGTCGCCTTCACGGACGACGTGGCAGCCGTCATAAGNACAAGAACAAGTCATTTAACATTAACTTTAACTTTGGCCCTACCTTTATGATTATGTTTTATAATTTACGGATGAATTAATAATACTCAACATATATTTGCTCATTTAGTCCCACAAGGAACCCCAACAATTTTAATACCTTTTATAGTTTGCATTGAAACAATTAGTAATGTAATTCGCCCAGGAACTTTAGCAGTTCGATTAGCAGCTAATATAATTGCAGGACATTTACTACTAACATTATTAGGAAATACAGGCCCTTCACTTTCGTATATAATTATTTCTTTACTTTTAATTGGCCAAATTGCTCTATTAATTCTTGAATCAGCAGTAGCAATTATCCAATCTTATGTATTTGCTGTATTAAGAACATTATACTCTAGAGAAGTTAATTAATGTCAACACACGCTAATCACCCCTTTCACTTAGTAGATTATAGCCCATGACCTTTAACAGGAGCCATTGGTGCTATAACTTCAGTTTCAGGTTTAGTAAAATGATTCCATCATTATGATATTTCATTAGNAGCCCATGACCTTTAACAGGAGCCATCGGTGCTATAACTTCAGTTTCAGGTTTAGTAAAATGATTTCATCAATATGATATTTCATTATTTGTATTAGGAAATATTATTACTATCTTAACTGTTTATCAATGATGACGAGATGTATCACGTGAAGGTACATTTCAAGGATTACATACTATTTCTGTTACTTTAGGCCTTCGATGAGGTATAATTTTATTTATTTTATCTAAAGTATTATTTTTAATATCTTTTTTTTTGAGCTTTTTTTCATAGAAGTTTATCACCTGCTATTGAACCATGATTCAATAATAAAAGGTTTGCTCAAAAAACAGTTTTCGCGCTCCCTCTTGACAAAATCGGCTCCCTTAGCAAGGCACTGTGTGTGGGTTCGTGTGTGTGTGCAAAGCTTTTGTAAGGGAGTGTCAAAACTCAAATGTCACTAATGAGCAAACCTTTAATTCTTGAATCATGCTATTGAACTAGGAGCATCATGACCGCCTTTAAGAATTAAACCCTTTAATTCATTCCAAATTCCTTTACTAAATACAGCAATTATTTTAGCTTCAGGAGTAACTGTTACATGGGCACATCATAGCTCAATAGAAGGAAACCACTCACAAGCCACACAAGGGTTATTTTTTACAGTACTATTAGGTATTTATTTTACTATTTTACAAGCATATGAATATATTGAAGCNTTTTTTCATAGAAGTTTATCACCCGCTATTGAACTAGGAGCGTCATGACCGCCTATAGGAATTAAACCTTTTAATCCATTCCAAATTCCTTTACTAAATACAGCAATTCTTTTAGCTTCAGGAGTAACTGTTACATGAGCACACCATAGTTTAATAGAAGGAAATCATTCACAAGCCACACAAGGATTATTTTTTACAGTACTATTAGGTATTTATTTTACTATTTTACAAGCATATGGATATATGAAACCCCTTTTACAATTGCAGACTCAAGTTTATGGTTCTACCTTTTTTATAGCAACAGGCTTTCACGGAATTCATGTATTAATTGGGACTACCTTTTTATTAGTATGTTTAATTCGACATTTAAATAATCACTTTTCAAAAATTCATCATTTTGGATTTGAAGCTGCTGCATGATATTGACATTTTGTTGATATTGTTTGATTATTCCTTTATATTTCAATTTATTGATGAGGAGGTNATGAGGTCTACTAATCTAGTAGTATAAATAATTTTTTCAATTGCTATTATAACTTCAATTTTAATTATTATTTATAGAGAAGTAATAATATTAGCATCAATTCTATCAAAAAAAGCATTAACAGATCGAGAAAAATGTTC
>NW_016203131.1:0-2079 GCF_001687245.7 Rhagoletis zephyria
TTATGACGTCAGCGATTGGGTGCATGCTGTCAAATCGACGAAGAGAGGGCTAGCGGACCGCGAATGGCGCGACCTTTATTTTCTGGATCGTGTGGTATATGAAGTACGTGGCTGACTTCATGTGAACCTATAAACCATACGGACTCATTGAGCTCGATACACAAACACTCGCAAAGGTAATCCCTACCTCCTCATCTACCCTAACTCGACCACAACTCTAAACCTGCGCTCGAATCGTCACATACGATATCGGATTACTCGTCACGTAAAAACAAATTTTTCAGATTATGACGTACGTGAACGTAGTCTTTGTCTCATTCAGCTTATACTGCCTGACGTATCACGTAATTTTCTTTCGTATGGTTTTCGATCGGTGAACGGATGTTACGATTTGAGTCCTGGTCTCCCGCTCTCCCTCAGCTAAACAGTTGTCACTTTGAATGCCGGATTGAATAATATTAGTGGTGTTCACCAAAGGGAACAAGTGGCCTGGCAGTCTGGTAAAAGAGCAGACCAGCTCAAGCAACGACTGTTGTCAATACCACTCTTATTTAGTTGATATACATCCTTATTCTTCGCAGCAAGAATAGCTCGTTCACTGAGCCTGTAATACATTTTCTTAATTAAGAAACATTCTTTCCATCAGTTCTCCTTTTGATGTTCCTTAGTTACAAAAATTATCAGGCAATACAATTCGTCTTAATCTCTCGTTAGCTGGCAGCTTTCCGTTCCCAATGTCCAGTACTTGTCTCGAAAATCCCTTGGCTGCAGTGTATATATGTATGTTCGTCTAGCCACAATGTTGACTATTTCAGGTAAGCATTTATCTAGTGCTAATCAAGAAATTACAGACAATGTTTGCGTAAAATCTCCTGAGGGCAATATCAATACATTCCCGAATGGTTTGACGTTTCCATGCAAATCCCACGACAATGGATCAAGGACCTCAAGCAATTTTTTATGTGCCATCGTGCACTGATCTCAAATATTTAGTTTAAATTTTTGTACTACTTTTTCCATACCGGATGTTTTGGAAATATTGCAAGTAGGAGTTTCGATGATTTATATGTTCAATGGCAGCTTAAGAGCTGAATTAACAATGTTTCCACCTGGTAGCAATTCCGGGCGAAGCGATAGCTAAGGTTATGTAATTGTTTGAACGAACCGTTGCCATAAATAATCAATCTTATTTGGCGCTGTAAACGCCTAAGCCATTTTGGCCGAGGTCGACAAAGAACGCCAGTCGTTTCTCTCTGTTCCAACTGACGACAATGGGAAATGCCCCGTGAAGCCAAGTTCTTATCCACTTGGTCTCTCCCTCTTCCTCTGCTACCACCAGCGGATTGCGAGTTTAATACTTTCAGAACTGGAACGTCGCTTCCCATTCGAACGACGTGGCCAAGCCGCTGTATTTTCATTCGATACACTATGTCCATTTCATTGTAAAGCTCATACATCGTCTGCGGTACTCCCGTCGCCAACACGCAGAGGCCTGTAAATCTTCCCTAAGATCTTTCTCTCTAATACTTCAAGAGCCGTCTCATCGAACGTTGTCATTGTCTAAGCTTCTGCGCCATATACCAGCATGCGCGTGATGAGTTACTTATAGAGTGTGGTTTTTGTACGTCGAGAGAGAACTGTACTCCCGAATTGCCTATTCAGTCCAAAGTTGCATTTGTTGGCTAGAGTGATTCTGCATTGGATTTCCATACTGACATTATTATCTTTGTTAATGCTGGTTCCCAAGTAAACGACATTCTCTACTTTCTCGATATTACAACTGGCAACAGTAATGTGGGTGTCAAGGCGGGACTGCTCTGACTCTTTGTTTGATGACAGGAGATACTTCGTCTTGTCTTCGTTGATCACCAAACCCAATCCCTTTGCTTCTTACCCAACTAGGAAAAGGCAGGACAGACTTCGACGTTTTTGTTACCGATGATATCGATGTCATTGGTATACATATACATATACATATGGTATATAGAAATTACTCGCCAGGAGTTCACAATAGTTATAGTAATCATAATCATAATAATATTATCTGATGTTATTCAAAATTTCTTTACTCGCAATATA
>NW_016203131.1:2103-2334 GCF_001687245.7 Rhagoletis zephyria
TTATAGTAATCATAATCATAATAATATTATCTGATGTTATTCAAAATTTCTTTACTCGCAATATACTTAGGCCAAAAACATAGTGGAGCGGCGAGCATCGAGCAAAGCGTCGATTTCAAACGCATATGTTTCAATGGGATAGCCATATATCTAATACTTCTATATTGATAGTAACGTTCACTATGTGTTTTTATTCCGCAATCAAAGGGAGACAGTCTATCAAATAAATGT
>NW_016203132.1:0-2334 GCF_001687245.7 Rhagoletis zephyria
AAATATTTATTTAAAATGTACTTACGTACATACACAAGTACTTTTTAATCGATTCATATTTCTGAGCGGGTGGAAGGATTATAGATACATATATTTTGTAATGAATACCTGCTGTATATTTGAAATTTTGTATTGAAAGCACAGCTAATTTTTGATGTGAAACTTCTTTGGCTGTGGTGGGTGTTAACGCGAACATCGATGTAATGAAAACACGACACAATCGTCGGACTCTGAAGGCGCCATTCATCGTTCTAGTACAGAACTGCTCTTCTATGTAGTTGTTGTTGTGTTTCTCTCTCTGCGAATGAAACTGAGAAAAGTTTTGAACGCTTTTAAGTTGTTAACTCAACTTCGACTTTAGTTCAGAGCTAGAACGATGAATCCGCATTAATTCCAAACTCGAATTAAAAAAAAAAAATGCGACAGATGAAGAGGGAGGATGGCGAAGGTGGTTGGGCGCGATTAAGATTATGATTATTATTATTATTATGGGTCACATCGTCGGCGATACTGCAAAACGGTCTATGTCTATTACTACTCTTGACACTTAGATGGTCTCTTACTTGCACTGGAATGCATCTGCAAACTGGCACACCCTAATAAACGAATAACAAAACTGTTTATCTTTGGCTGATGAAGATGAACGATTGCCAGAATCGATCAGATACGGATAACAGATCAATTAAGCACCAGAGGTAAAAAGTGACAAAGAACGTTTTGCAGTGTCACCAACGATATGCTCCGCGAGCTCTAAAGTGATCTATTATGTGTGGCCTTCCGCTCTATATGGACAGGCTTTTAATATAGCCTAGCACTTCCAAGGGCGTTTTGTTCCGAATTTCCAATGGTTTAAGTCTAGCACCACCCAAGTGAGCTCTTCTGCGCTTAGCGAGAGCGTCACATTCACAGATAATGTGTTCTGGCGTTACCTTGTCCAGCTTAAAAAAGCGACAGACGTTTGTTTCTGAGAGATAGTTTTACTGCGATGGTACCGAAGGGAGCAGTGTCCCGTGTACTACCTAGTGCGGGTTTTGAGGTCTACTCTGCCCTAATTGAGTAGTTTCTTTGAAGCTTCTTTTGAAGTACAGATAAATCGTTTGGCTTGTTTCTGCCCTGAGCATTCCATCTAGTGCATGTTATTCATGGTCCCCTTTATGTGCGCTTTGGTGGGCCCGTAAATGGGTTCCGGACCATAAAATACTGCGGTAGCTCCCTGTTTCGCTAGGCAGTTAGCCTCCTCATTGCCATCGTGTCCCTCATTCCCCGGTACCCATCCTAATAAAAAACTGCATTCTTAGCTCCAAGAGAATTTAGGACATTGAGGAAATCATATACTAGCTGAGAACTTATTTTGGCATTGACTCTCATTTGCAATATGGGTTCGTTAGCGAATTTTATTAGGACAGGGCTAGCGAACCGAAGGCACGCGTGCCATTGTTGGCGCGCAACAAAATAATGTGTGCACGGTATCGATTGAGGACCTAATTCCTTACTAGTGGTAGTTACTACCTAATTCAAAAGGTTTCTTTTTTCGTTTGAATTGGAGACCAAAGCAAAATCTATTCACAACCAACAATGTAGCTCAGAAGTGCCAAAAGTAGAGAGAGTAATCATCAAAAGACTTTCTAGTCTTGAGTTGTAGTGCATCATTCATGAAAAAGCTTTGTTTGAAAAGCATGGTTTCGCCTCCGCTGTAATATAATGTCTTCGCAGGCATTGTCGATGCTTTGAATTGATGCATTTACCAGCAGCCATATTGTTTCCAAAATTACAAATTTTTCCCAAACTTAAAAAAATTTTATATTCGAAGAGGTTTTCTGAATTCAAGGAGTTATCGGAAGCAATCAGCTTTATTATGTATTCTGATGGGACTTCACTTGATACATAAAATGACCTTGTAGAAATTTGATTGGTTGGAAATCGAAGAATTTGAAATGCAGCTGATTGAGCTCCAGGGTAATTGAATATGGACTAATGTTAATACTAAAACTTTAGAAACTTCGAATTCAATTCTCGTCATAATAGCTGTCTGCAGAAGCTAGGTTTGCTGCCTTGACAATATTTTCATATTTTTTTAAAGACGGATTCATCATTTTTGTTCAGAACTTTTCTTCCATGTGGTTGTGGTCGAAGAGAAGAAAAGGTCAGATCTAGAATGATGAATCCACACTAAGAGCCGCATAATTCGTTTTAAAAATTTGTGTACGATTTATGTGTCAATTAATGTCTCCAATTACGGTGATAAGTCATGATTTCTTGTGGGTACGTCATGGCTACATTGAACATTTTTTTGGAAATAATGGAAATAATGCAAATCGCCGGTCCAGCCCTACT
>NW_016203133.1:0-733 GCF_001687245.7 Rhagoletis zephyria
GGCCTGTTGGCCAAGTTGCTCCCACACGCTGGTGCAAGCAAGCATCGCATCAGCCACTTCGGTCGAGCAAAAACTCAACTCGAGTCTAGATCTTTCGAACAGTCTACACTGCTCCTCAAAACAGAAAATATCTGAAAATAACCGCAGTCAAATGTAAATGTAAATCCTTGTCGCCGAGCTCTGCGATCGCATACGTTGACTCCGTCGCTGTCAACCTTGCAGTAACACTCACAGCGGCAAGCGCAGCAGAACCAACGTATCCTACGCCTCATGTCTCCTGGGCTTATCTTTAATTTAGCTAGACAACGATTGATAGACTAGCTGAGTTAGGCAGTAGTGCACCTACAACAACCGTTGGCAAATCATATATGTAAAATACAGATTCGCCCGTCGCTTACTGAAATTATTAAGTATTTTAAATTTTGCCCTTTCTTATAATTTTAGCTCTGAACCCTCCAACCCTTTGCCATCGTCGGCGACGTCAACTACTGGTAAACAAACAGGCAAATATAGCACTACTGCTCCGGCGAAAATCAATCCAAGTTTATCTAATGCTACCGAAACCAAAGTCAGTAAGAACCACCAAAAAAAATACCAATTTCAGCAACACAAAATCAAGAAATGCCGGAATAATATAAACAAAATTATGCAACTCAGAAATCACGGAATAGGGTGTTAAATTTTATAAGTTTAAGGACATGTAATGACGAAATCCGAACAGACTAGAAAAAAA